>NW_027099798.1:0-186000 GCF_031753505.1 Anomalospiza imberbis | reverse complement strand
CTCTCACATTGGTGTATGTTTCAGATTTCTTATTTCTTTTCTCATTTTGAGGTTATACAATGCCCAAAACATTGATGAAATGAGAAAAGCTTTCAGATGGCTAAAAAAGTTGTACAGATGATTGAATTTGATTACTGATTGTTAAAAAGCATGAAATGTTTCAGGCCGTCACCTCCTTTGAGTCACTTAGAAACCATCTACAAAACAGTACAAGGAAAAACTCTGTTCCTTGTTGTTGCGTGATGATTGTGATCTCTCTACTTCAATTACATTTGATATTCTTAATTTTTCTTTTGCTTTTTATGTACTTTGTACAACTTTCCTTCAGCTTCAGCAACAATACAACCAACCTTCATGGAGGAGTTGAATCTGATCATTCAAACAGTACTTTTAAGGAAAAGAAAATTGTGACACAATCCATGTCCTCTTGGAAAGAAGAAATGAATGAGCCAAGTAGACACTCATGGTTCCCCAGAATTAAATATCTTAATTATCTACTACAACATTAATATTATTACTCTGAATCCTGAACTAACCAATTATTTTAACCATATAATTAGTTACCTTAAGTCAGTAGAATGACAAGATGAATTCTGAGCCCTTGTACCTCCTTAACAGTTTTAATCCTGGCAGCTCATCCTCAGCATCTTTGGTTTGCCAACCACTATTGGCTCTGCCACTCTTCACACAGCCTGGGCTGTGCTTTGTTAGTGTTAAGTGATTCTCCTTGCCTGGCTCTGTCCTGTGCCTGGTGATTTCTCACATAGTTTGTCCTTGGATGGTTTATTTTATCCACCCCCAGCTCTCAGTGCCACAGCGCCGTTCTCTGATCTCCCTCTTTGCCTTCCCTGCTCCTCTTCTTTGGGTACCTCGTGAATGTCTTTGCTGTCTGTGCTGGCTTTCAGGGCCACCTTTTAACTACAGACTTGTCTCCCCTTTTCTAAGCCATTAGCTGCACCTGTCTCTCTAATTCTCCCCTCCGTGTTGTCCTCGCTGAGGTTTAGCCGTGGTCTCAGCATGGGAAAGCCGTGACTGTTTAATCTCTGTTCTAATCCTCCTCCCTTGATAACTGAGGCCCTGTGCTCTCTCCTATATGTGGTGGATCTAAATCTTGGAGACAGTCTCTGCAGTCTGGAGCAAAATTGCCAAGTTTTCCTTTCCAGCCACATGTACAGCACTTACCCAGCCTTCTAACCCACATCACATTCATCATTTGGCAGTTGCTCTTTTATTCTGTTTGCACAGCACCTAGCACAACAGTGCCCTGTCATTTTTGTAATGAGAAATAGTTATAATAATTATTAGTGTGTTTAACCAATGCCTGCCTAATTTGTGAGCCGTTCATTTTGAATCTAATGCGTTATTCTTATTTCAGTGGGATACTGCACACGTGGAGTATTATTTGCTCCGAACTCATTAATGGCTTTAAGGAGTGATTTAATTTGTTAATGTTTTCTCGTGATTTGTTTAAAACATAAGTTTATAGTTTAAAACAATAACTGTATTGTAAATATCTTCCATTGTTGGAGCTTACTTGAAGGAATGCAGACCAGCTTTTTGATGTTAAACATCTCAAATTATGCAAACTGAAAACAGCTTATGAGTGGATTTGTGCTTTTTCTCACAAAGACAAACTCATCTTATTCTTAAAACTGGGGAACACTTTATTTCTTGCCTTTCTATTTTTGGCTTTATTTCTTTGAAATGGTGAAACAAGTTAGAATGCTTTCTAACAAGTCCCAGATATTAAAGTGCCCAGGGACAGGATAGGGATGATGTTTTGAAGGCAATAAGTATTTCGGCTTCACATTTCAGTCTTTCTTCTTCGCTCCTTGGAGCTGGCTTTGGTTTAGTTATCATTCCGCTTGAATGACTTTGCAGTGTCTCTCCTCCTCTCCACACCAAAAAGGAGTGTTCTGCACATCTTCCATATGTTTGGGGCTGGCATGGTAGGAGAGCCCTGGTTGTTCCTCGATGTTTGTGGGAATCCCAGCCTGTGCCCAGGGATGCTCCAGCCACAGCTGGGATGGAGTTAGGCCCAAAGCTGAGCTATCACTGTGTGTTAAAAACAGAGCAGAGAAACAAAATAGATTGTTGTGTATTTCACAGATTTGGCATTACTACAGAAGCATTTTTCTGTAACAATTAACCCATTAACCCCTTCTTTTATAGATACGTGGTGTTCTAGGCCTGAATACATTATTTATGTAGTGGAATAGCTGCATGCTAGAAGTTAGGTCAGAGGGGCTGTGGCAGGGAGTGGTTTTTACTGGTTGTGGTACTAAAGGTGGTAGCATGGGTCTTGCATTTGGCTATAAATTTAATGAATTAATTAAACTACTGCAATTTGGTGGTCCAAAATGTGGACCACCACATTTTGGTCAAAGTTGTTCTGTTTTTTGTTTTTGGTTTTTTTTTTTTTATCTTTCAGAAAAATGAGTCTGATTTTATTTGGGTGAATGACAAATATTCCTCCTTCTCTAGAACTGAACTGGGAATTTCTCTGGCAGTACCAGTGCATCTCCATGTGAGGGACTCTCTGGGAACAGGAGCAGGATCATGGGTCTGCTTGAATTTCCCTATGTACAGTCAAGTGCATGTGTCTGTACACCGGATGGGTCCTCATATCTGTAGACACTGAAGATACTAAGGTGAAATTCCTGAATTTTGGTTTGCATGGGGAATTTGGGTATGTTTTGATGCAGGTTGTGTTTTCAGCTACACAGTTTGCTGTGTATTATATAAGAAATTGTGCTCTCCTTTGGAAATGTGTTTATATAGAGGGGTTTTTTAGGGTTTTTTGAATCTCAATTAATTATATGAATGGTGATAACTGTTTTTTTTTTTCAGCAGGTATTAGTGAGAGTCAATTTTTTATTTCTTGTGACATTAAATGAAAAGGAAGGCTGTGCAGAACCAACAATATCCTTCTTCAGCTGCCTTCCAGCAAGTGAATAGTTTGCAGTTTGGTGGGGAGCAAAGCAATTTTCCCTCAGAAGCAGCAATATTTAGGAAAGAGAGGAAGGAATGGGCAAAGACTTGTGTGAGTACATCAAATCTGAGTACCTAGGATTAGAGTATGTGTAATGTGGGAATGGCAGGGCAGCCTGGCCTTTCCCAGCAGATCTCAGCAGCAGCAGAGGGGCTGCAGGCTCAGCCATGACTCTGCTTTTCCCATACCTCAGCCTTCTCTCAGTCATTTGATTTTGTTGTAAGTAGCTCTGTGGGAAGCAGGGAGTTGGACTCAGTGTGGGTCCCTTCCAACTGGAGATATTCTGGGATTCCTGTTTATCTCCAGGCAGAAACCCAGAGTCATAACAACCTGAGAGAGACTTAGACAAAGGATGGAGCCTCTCCCTCTTGTGGAGTCCATCAGAATTTAAATTTCAGAAGCTCATTCAGTGGCAAAATATATTCCTTGCTCTGCTTCTGTTCTCCAGTACAGCTGGGATTCAGTGGGCTGTGCTGCCAGCAGGTTTTGAAAACCTGGGGGAGAATTTGCCTATTTGTGAATTAAAGCCTGGGGTAAGTTTATAAGAAATCATGAAGAGTTTCACAGCCTACTACCATTTTCCACTGAAAATCTCTCTAAATGACACACAGGGAGCTTGGGTGTGGGTTTACTGCTGGGATGTGAAACTCTGTCCCTGTGCAGCCTTGGGGGTGAGTGTGCTCAGTGTGTGCTGGCACTTCATGTCTCAAGGGTTTTAATTTGTTGACGAGGCTGAGACCCAGCCAGGTGCATCTCCTGCTCCCTGTGTTGTTGGTGAGCCCTTGCTGTTGTTCAGGGCATGGTGGGAGCCCTCCAGGAAGGGGTTGATTCATCCAACATTTGCTGGGACAGCCCAAACTCATTAACCTTTCCCGTTAACCCCTGAATTGCCCTGGGTTTTGTTAGTGCAGTGCTATAAAGTCTCACTGCGTTTAGTTGTTACCTCTTGGAAGACATTTTACAGAGCAAGACAAATATTTATGATTAGGCATGAAGAGGAAGCACGTAAGATATTTGTATTTCTCATGAGTGCACTTCAGGGTGTTGATTTCTGAAACTGAAATTCTGGTCTTCACAGCCAACTTTCCCTGAGATGGTTTGTGCTGTAAGACTCCTCATTCCATTGCCATGTCCTTTATACACTGAAACAAGAGGAATTTGCTGCTTTTTAAGTTGGGGGCCAAGAGTAAATTCACCCTGTTTTTATAATCAGACCAGCTCAGCTTTAGGGGATTTGAGTGATGTAATTGTATTGTACTGGGCCCCACAACTAGTCCAACTGAAAAAAAATAATCTTCAAAGTGAATATTTTAGTGCTTCATGCAAGGCACATTGCTCGGTGTCTTGGGAAAAAAAGTGAAGCTTTTCTTTTATTTGTGAACCGAGGGCCATTGTTGTACAGGTTTTCTAAGCTTCTGTACAAATCTGAACTGCACAAAAAATAGAGTGCTGGCTCCCACATCCTTAAATCCTTAAAAATGAAGGTTTTTTCCTGCTTATAATGAGATGTTGCATTTATTCATGGGATTAAGTCCTTAAAAGAAAGGAAGGTGCATAAAACCACATTCCAAGTAGTTTACATCATAATATTTTGAAATAAAAATATCTTCATGAGGAAGAAGATGCATAAATTTGGAGCCTCACTATGAGCACGAGGCCTGATATCTTGTCCTTTTAAGTTTAGATTTGTTGTGTTTCCATCTGACTGGACCAAAGCTGTTGTCCCAGTGTCCTGTGACACTTGGCAGTGTGAAAGTGTTTGACTAAGCTTCCATTTTCGGTTTTGCTTCCAGTGTGGAGTGGAATTGTTAGATGTGTTTTGCAGGGAGAGAGATTTGTTATCCAGGGCCCATTGCTGAATTATGGATCTTTGGGAGGAGAAGTGGACATTTTCCCCTCTCCGTGGTCTCTCCAAGGTAACAAAATCGGGCGGAGCTCTTTCATATTCTTCTTTCTGAGGCAGATTTTGTGCTGGGAGAGGGGAGTGATGTGCTTGATGCAATTCAGTGTCAAACAGCTGTAAAATAAAAATACCTGTATTCAGCAGCTCCCTGGGATGTGGGCTTTGGGGGATAACTGAGCCAAACAGCAGGAGCAGATGGATAACTGATCCATCAGACAGTTCCTATCACTTTGAGCTCTGGAGGTGTCACTGGTGTGCCCATTCTGAGGAATGGTGGAGGAGGAGTTTTGTACTTGGGATTTGGATCTGTTGGATCCTCTGCAGGAGGAATTTAAATCCTAAATGGCATTTTGCCATTTGAGTTTAGATGGGGAAAGAAATGTTGATTTTGGAAGTGATGTTTATTTGCGGAATACTTTTTATTGTCTCATCAATGAGTGGGGAATGTGATGGCTTAGATTAACACAGATGTGCTTCCCCCTCAAAGGAGTGTGGGAAATGGAATCGATGAGGCTGTGGAAATAAAGCATATCTGGAGGGGTGATGGATGCTCTCTAGCAAATTTGAAGATAATTTGCACAGGTATTCTAAGAACAAAAAAACCAAAACCCCAAAACAATCATCCTCAAAACTGTGGTTCAGGACTTTGTTCCGTTTTCCTCCAGTTTCTGCTGGGGAAAAAGGGAATTTTCCTTCTTCTGTAACGAGAGGAGCAGTCTCCCTATTCCCAGTTATTCCATCAGCTGTGAGTGAGGCACCAATTTTTTTTTTTTTTTTTCCATGAACAAAACCTCTAGAAGTAAACAGCAATGTACTGACTCAGGGCTTGTGGCATTTCTTTGATCTCTTTGCTAATGGAATTACGCGGCTCTCCTGCACTGCAAACGGCCGCTTTGTGAAGATGTAGGATTATGGTCTTTGTCCTGTTGTCAAAGTCTGGTCTGCAAACCACAGAAGAGGATGTGAGTACTGTAACTTTGGGCTTGGCAGCTTCCTGACCTTTCTGAAAGGCTCACTCAGTGCTGCAGCAGCTTCTCCAGGGCTGGCGAGGTGACAGACGAGATGAATTAACTGGGCTTTTCCGTCTCTTACGTGTCAGATTCTTTGTTTTACATGGAAATAATTTCTGTCAAAATGGGAAATTTATCGTGAGGTACTTCCTCTGCCTGCAAAATGAAAATGTCAGCCCCAGGTCTGTTTGAATGTGTCTTCTGTTACAAGCTATGGGTGGAGTCAGCTTTGTCCCTCGATGCCACCATCGTGTTCTCCAGTGTCTGAACACAAAGTCAGGAAGCTCTGCTGACCTGTGGGAGCAGGAACATGTCACAGAAAGTTAATAACAAAGCCAGTAACAAGTTAATAAAAGTTAGTAATGTTTGAGGACTCACATCAACATTTCTGAAATATTTATAAGTTACCCGAACTTTTGTCTGTGTTGTGTCAATACAGTGAATGTCTCTGTTTTTTCATGTGTATCTTTTCATATATGTGAATGTACATAAAATATTACAGAAACATTACTTTTGATGTACCATCCAGTCTGAAGAAACCCAGCCTGATTTCTATAGATGTATCAGCTTTAATATGTCAAATAGTGCGGGCTGTTGATATGAAATATCTTTGCACAGAGATTTAACATCTGTCATTACTGTAAAGGCTGACTAGACATCACAGCATTATGGCTTTCTGATAGATTAAGAAGGAACCACGTGTCACGCACTGCCCTGCTTTGCTTTTTGATTTATGACAAGCAGGGAATAATCCTGTCCCTTGTCTGAGCAAAGATGGCACTGGGATACTTTTCATGTTTTTGTTTTGTTTTGTTTTGTTTTGTCTTTTTTTTAATCTGGAAAGGCAATCATGCTAAAAAGAGTTTGTTTAAATATTGGGGGGTGTTAAATCTAATTTAATGAAATCTAATTTGTATTTATTTATTGTTACTATTATTCAATCTTATTAATTAGATGAGATTAATAAAAGGGGTTCTACAGTGGGTAGAGAGCCATTGAAAGGAAGAGAGACTTTGAAGGTGGAGGTTTTGTTGTGAGCTGTGGACGCCGTGTTTGGGCGTGTGAAATTCTATCAGAGAAAGCGAAAATAACTCGGGCCTTCCATCGCCTTCTTCAAAGCCCTGCAAAGGGAGGTTGGGCAGAAGCTGGGACAGGAAATTGAAATCTGAATACTATTTTAAACTGATGGGGTGAAAGGCCTCTCTTTTACACCAGCACACTTGTTCTTTTGTTTGATACTTGAACTCTGAAAATTTTCTGTGACTTTCTAGGGAGAAGGAGGAGCAGCTGAGGCGGGTGACGGAGGTACAGAGGCTGCAGGCCCAGCAGGCAGGCGCTGCCCTGGAGGAGTTGAAGCGGCAGGTGGAGCTGAACGCAGAGAAAGACCCTGCTGAAATGAAACAGCCGGTGAGGAGGTCACAATGCCAGCCTTCCTGAAACTCTGGCGCAGTGGGATAGCGGATTCTGATCTTATAATGCCAGAAACATGCTCCTCTTGAGAGTGCTACGTCAAAATCTTTCACAATGTAGTGTCTTTGCAGCGAGTCAGAAAGGGATGGTGGCGGGTGTTTGATCTTTCTGACAAAGCCAGAATTGTCATTGTTATAAAGATAGCTGCAGTTATGATACCGATTAGGGATTTTTCAGGAGTGAGAGTATAAAGGGTTAGTTTATACACCCTATGGAACAACGCTTGTCATTTCCCACTTACATGTGTCTCTTCCTACTCTTTTCCCAGCGACTCTGTCTTCCATTAATGAGCTCCTGTGATCAGTTTGAGCCCAAATAGGGGCAGAGCCATGGTGGCTGCTGGCAGTCATGTGCAGAGGATGGAAAAATCCACTTTTCTGTCCCTGAAAATCAGGGAGTTTGGTGGCCTAAATTTCTTATGGAGCAAACAGTAGTGAAACCATTCTCCTTGGAGTTTATAAAAGCAGCCCAAGGAGTGAAAGGGAACAAGCAAAAGGTGATCAAAAAGAAGGGGAGAGAAGGGATATTTCCTTACTCCTCCTGTGGTTGAGATCTCCAGGCAGAACTCCAGCTTGTCATTCTGGATTGCAAGTTCCAACCTCACCTACCTTGACCAAACCTCACTGCTGACAGGAGGGTGCTGCAGGCTGGGACTGGAATGGGTGCCTGAGAGTGCTGCCTTAGGGCTGAGGAAACTCCCTTTTTGTTGCTCTCAAAGTTTTTTGAAAATCTTCACTGCTGATATTTTTAAGACCCATGCAGGCAGCAAAAAACAGAATTTGGAAATTAAAAAAAAAAAAAAAAAAGTTGAGAACAAACTTATGAAAACAAGATGTGCAGCAGGCCATACCCACAAGGGCAATACAAGAAATCCCACCACCATTTTAATCTGACATTTTCTGTACTGTGTGACCCTCCTGAAATTTCTTCATGATGACTTAAAATAATACCCTAGTTCTGCTCTAAAAGGGATGTTGTCTAGTTCTAGAAAGGCTAATAATAGTTTCATTCACTTAAAAAAAAAACCAAAAAACACTTCATCAAAGAAAACCAATCAAAAACATAAGAATGTGTAAAAAAATTTGGAAAACATGGTCAACCATAATTTTAAAATGACAGTAAATTTCTTTCAGAATATTGCTGCATTCTGGGAAATTTTGAAAATCAGTTTTGCTGTACTTCATGAATCAGCCAAAATTTACTCCTTCTTTTCTCTTTACTTCTTTCTCTTTACTACTTGGGTGCTAAAATCTAGAAATACTAAATGATATTGTGCAGTTGAGTTATTCTATTCTCCAGGAGCCAAGGTCCAAGGAAATACATCAGAGGAACACTGCTGAAGCTCTCTCTTCATGGCTTTGGCCTTTCTCATTCCTCTGAATCCACCTACCCTTATATAAATCCCCCAGTACATTGGGACATACTGGAAAATTCTGTGTTTTGTGGTGAGGTGATAGGTATTACTTACAAAACAACTGCAGAAGCCATAGCAACTCTGTCCTTTGATCTGCATTAGGAATACTCGGCTTTAAACCCATTTTTGGTGTGAGATGAAGTTAATTATGGAGATGAGTCGGATGGGGTCATTTTCAGTTGTTGCAATCAATATCTGATTCTTTAGTTTGGCTCTATGATAATATCATTTATTTTGCCATCTGCTTCCTATTTTGTCAAGCTTGTGATTATTAAGAGTCATCTGATGTCCACTGGTGGGTGGGTGGCATGTGTTTAACTGCAAGATCTGCATTTTTTCCAGTAGTAACTAAAACAAAGAGAAATAATACATAGGCTATGTCATGGAACTGTAGATCTGGGGCTTCCTGGGTTTGGCCAACAGTGATCAAGAGCCTTTGTGGCAGATGTTGGAAACAGATGAACGTGACCTAACGAATAAACTGCAGAAGCCAGTAGATTGAAAGCATCTTTGCACGTGTTTTTACTATTTCACTTTTTAGAACATTTTCATTCTCAAAAAAAACCCCCAAAAAGACCTCCTTTGGTGCAGCAACAAGATCTGTTATTTTTCTGGGTTTTATGAACCTGAGTAAAATATGGCCATGGGCATGCAATTTGAGTAAGTTTGGAGCTGGAAGAAAATGATTCCTAAAACATTGATTGCAGTCCCTTTTCTTAAGGGAAGATAGTAGCAGTGAGGTTCAGGAGCTGCTTCCTCACTGTTCTCTTTTTCCACTTTCTATTTGGCCAACTGCTCCTACTCCAGTCCCTTCCTTTCCTGCTGGAGTACTCTGCAATAAAATGCTTTTCCCACTGCGAGTGCTGCCTTTTCTCCTCCTTCCTGCCTGGGGAGTGATGTCCAGGCCAATTGGCACAGACATCTCTTGAACACTGAGCACTCCCTTAGGCCAAGCAGGATTTTGGCTCGTGGTTCAGAAATCCACGGGTTTCTTCTTTTTTTGGAGCAGATGGGCTTGTGGTCCTTCAAACCCCTCCACCTCTTTTCCCTTTTTAGGGACACAGTTTATTCACTGCTTCTCTTGGGATCTAGATCTGAAAGCCACTGATGAGTGTGCACTGCAGCAGAGTTACATATGTATATTTATATACATTTCCTTGGAAACATGCCTGATGTGCAGCTAACAGTTGTGCTTTTGATACAAAAGCCTTTGTCAATTGAGTTGTGAAATTGCTTCCTTGATGCTGCGTGCTGGAATCTGTGGGACTCATTATTCATAGGCGATGACTATCTTCAGAGGACTTCACTTGCAGCCCGATTAATTCTCTTTTAAGTTATTTAAAGTTATTTTCTGATTTAATGTAAACTTGCTTTAATTGTGTAGTATATGCTCTGACTCACACATGATTTCCCTTGAATTTCCAAAGGCAGTATATTTTTAGGAGAAATATATTTCAGTCTTAAATATGTCTAGAGAAAATATTTACTTAATTTTGATGGGATATTCAGCACTCTTAAGTGAAAAATGGAGCCAATCTTTTGTAATTAGGGAGTGGCATGACAGTGATCACTATGACCTTGAGTAACTAATAATCCGGTAGAGACTGAATATTCATTTTCACTACGTACAAATGGTGTTGTTATCATTCCCAACATGTGATATTCTCCTCTTTGATGGTTTACAAACAACTGTAGAAATGTCAGAACATTTCAAGCTATGCCTTAAAAAAAAAAAAAATTAAATATTCCCTTTCTTTTCCCATGTAGATGGCAGAGGTCGAAGCAGATCTAAGCAGATCAAAATTGCTCTGGGAAAAGCAAGCCAAAGAATTCTCCTGGCAGTTGCATGAGATCGAGAAAAGATATGAACAACAGGGCAGTTGCTTTGCTCCTGCAGGTGGAGGGGAGAAAACACCCCTTCCTGCAGCTGTAGGTCACGGTGTGCTGCTGTCCTTCCTATAAAAGCACCATTTCTAGATATTATATTTATTTATATATATAGAATTTTGTGATGGGGACGGAGGGGGGAGAACCTACACAGAAAATGCTTTTTGTTTCCTCCTCACAATCCTTTGTACCTCCGACTCTTTCAAATTGTTCCCCAGGCTTACAGGTGGCAACACCTATTTTCATAATCACCAGGTTCAATTATTTAATGCATTATCTGTTTCTCTTCTTGTCAAGAAACAGCGGTTTATTCTTTTTATCATTTTTGACACGGGGAATGTTCGTATGAATGCTGGATTTGGCCCACTGAAGGTGATTTTCTTCCTTGTAATGTAATTTCAGGGTTGGGAAATACTCAGGAAACGTTTGGGTGGAGACAAGAAAGTTTTGTTCAGTACTGCTGTGAAATGTAAAGGGGGGAAAAGCAGAAGGAGAGAAATTACTGCATGACACAGACTAGGGAGCTAAGGAGCTGCACCAGACACGGGTGTGAGCTTGGTCATGAAACTCAAGTGGCCTTTGTTGGTGACACCTGCTGAAGGATTGAAAGGGGGTTTTTAGTACTTTGTAGGAATGAGGTGGTT
This sequence comes from Anomalospiza imberbis, assembly GCF_031753505.1. Lineage (NCBI taxonomy): Eukaryota > Metazoa > Chordata > Aves > Passeriformes > Viduidae > Anomalospiza > Anomalospiza imberbis. Next base: position 174,680 of record NW_027099798.1, on the reverse strand, counting down.
AATCCACGAAAGTTCTCTCTTGTCACTGTTCCTGTGTGGATCTAAGCTTGCATTTCCAGCAGGGAAATGTGGTTTCATTTCTGTTTATCTTCTGTGCCATGAGAGGATGAAACACTGCGGTTGGCTTTGGTGCCAGGCCTGCTCTGGTCCACCTGGAAGGGGCTTTTTCAGGGAATTGAGGAACAAGATCACTTTGGTAGGTGTTGAGAGACCCTGCTCTGTGCTGGGGGGAACAATGATGTGTTTTGTGTGTGGCTTTTGGAACAGTAGGGAGTCTGTTGGGCCAGATCAAAGCAATGGCACCACTTGTGCTGCCACCTGACAGAGGTGACATGCTGGCCTCTGGAAGGGTGAGGGACATCTCACAGATGTTCAGCTTTAGAAGGTTTTCTAACCAGGCGAGAGCCTGGGAGACAGTTGGGAAAGAATGTAAATACCTCTCTAATCTATCTTGTTGTTCACATTGTTTATAGATAGGTTCTGCCACCGTGCGTCATTCACTGCACACCAATGGTGTGAGGTGTTTTTACTCTAAGACCAACGAAATCAGTCTGCACGATGATCCCTATAAATAGAGCGGTGCATTTGAAATAAATCAGAGTTCATTCTCTTGCCTTCGACTTGGAGTCATTTCTGTTCCCGTCCTGCTCTACGGTGACACGAACCTGGAAAAATTTAACTAAATAAGTTAAGTTTTGTTTTCTGTTCAGGGCAAAAAAAGCCTCTGACGCTTAAAAATTGGCCTGGATTTTTATTTTTAATCCCTTTTTCCTCATCTCAGCAGTTATTAATCATAGGCTCTGCTGCTCTTTGGGCAAAATGTGACACTTTGAAGTAGGATAAAAGCTGCATTTCTGAACAAAACAGAACTTTGTTTAATTTTATAAAAGAGATGTTCTGGGGTGTACCTGGGGTAAATCCTCTGCTGTTTTTAAGAGCGTTCTATATGGCAAAAGCTTCCCTGTCTGATTCAGAGAAAGATCTGAGGTTCTGGTAGCTTCAGGAATTGCCATCAGCATTCAGGCTCTGGCCACTGCATGTGAGGCTTTTTGACTACAGAGAGAATTTTCAGTGTGATCTTCAAAAAGGTGCATTATTCATGACATCTCTCATGATCCCTCCTAGAAAATTAAAATCACGAGCAACAAACTTGTGTACTTCCAATAGTTATTTTCAGAGTTAATCGCATGCAGGAATCTACAGCAACCATGAGATTTTGATGTTGCTTTTTCATTCTGGCACGGCTTTGATCAAATGCTGAGCTTTTGGTTTTACTTTTTTTGCCATTGTGCTGATACAATATCTGGAGTACTCAAATGAACATTAATTACTCGTGGAATTTATGCAGCACAGGAATAGTCCAAAAAGGGTCCAGTAAAGGTATTTGTGATTGATCCAAGGAGTTAGCTGAGTTGTTTTTTTGCCATCCCAATACAAAACCTGCCAACAGCCAGTTATGATGTGATTGGAAAAATCTGGGAGTTCATACAGTCAGTTCTGGTTTGGACAAATGGTGAATGGATAACTGGAAGAGTTGTTAGTTTGCTGTACTTACATGCTATAGTAAAAATACTTTCTTTCTAAATTTAAATTTAGGACATTTTCTGCTGTCCTGATGAAATAAAACATGTGTGCTCCGTGCTGGCAAACACTACCTAGAGTAGGTGAACCTAATAAAGGCTGTGTTATCTGAATTTCCCAAATTTGAAGACTTTCAGATGCATTGCAAACCCTCAGATTTAAAGGAGCCTCTTGTTTTACCCTCTGCAGAAGAAGTTTGTTGTAAATAAGAGATGTAAAAGTGGAGAAGGGAAGGAAGGAGCAGGGCACCAGTTCTCTTTGCCACCACGGGGCTGCTGCCCTGTGCATGAGCAGTCTGAGATCCAGTTTTGTACTCAGGACCTGCGGATGGGGGTGATAGAAATCTGTTTTCTGGCACAAACACATATATATGGACTCACATGTATTTAAACCTTTAAATGTTATCTCTTGGCCAGCTTCAAAGTCCTGTGAAAGGGTCCAACTTGCTCTTGAGCACAAGGGAAGGATGAGTGATGTGTGATGAGGTTTCTTGCCTCCTTATTTTTCAGCATTTGGGCTGGAAAAGCTGATCCTGAAAGAGCAGGAGAAGATGGGTCATACTTTGTAGTTTACCCAAAATGTGCTTCAGGAATGTTCCTGAGAGTCATTCTGGGCTGGTTATGAATGGACACTGTGGGGTTATGGCAGGATCTTTGTTTAATTAATTGGGTTTTTGGTGATCTTCCTCAAATGTGGAATGACCCTGCTCCTTATTGCATATCTACACTGCTCATTTTAGCTTTTATGTTTGTTTGTGTTTTACCTCACAAGATAGGTGGACAAAAAGCAAACAAAAAGCCTACAGTTCCCATATAATTCCCACATATATTTCATTCTCATAATGCAAATTCCTGGTCCTGCAAGACTTGTTGATTATTGAAGACGGGTTATGCATTCAAAGCCTGGATTTCAACATTTCTCAGCAGCTCTGATAGCATAAAAGTCCCTGGGCAGATTTGAAGTTCATGCTTGGGTCTGGTTGCAATTTTTGGCATCAGAACATGTAACAATCTTACAGCTATAAGACTTTAAAGTTAATGCCTGGCATCACGTCAAAACAGCATGCAAGATCTATCATAAGTAGTCCTCTTATCTTACCTCAATAGCAATTTTAGCCTGTAAATTATTGGAGAGTGCAGGATTTTGGTGCTGTGGAAAAGAGCGAGGCATTTTTGCTGTTAAATCTTTGCACCATGAGGACTTTTAATGATCCTGAGTTGTGCACAGGTACCCTGGGCCACTGGAAGCAAACATAAACCATATGGCAGGTCCTGCAAAACTCCCTGAGTCCGTGGGGTTCTTGGTCTCTCCTCTCAAGGGAAAGGCAGGGGCAGCAAGGGAGGTTTAGGTTGGGTATTAAGAAAAATTTCTTCATTGAAAGTACGGTCAAGAACTGGAACTGCCCAGGGAAGTGGTGGAGTCACCATCCCTGAAGTGTTCAAAAAACAAGTGAACGTGGCATTTCGTGATACGATTTAGTGACCATTGTAGGGTTGGTCAAAGGTTGGACTCAATGATCTGGGAGGTCTTTTCCAGCCTTAATGATTCTGTAACTCCAGGGTGCTCTGCAGAAGGCCTCTGTGCAGCTCAGCTTTTTTAAAAGCAGCACTGGAGGGCTCCTTCAGTGGCATTTGCAGCACGAGCCCCTTCCCAGGTCCAGCCCCGTGCTGCTTTTCTGATGGGTATCAATGCCCCGATTTCCTGCCATACAAAAGATAACTCAAAATATTCCCTTTCTGCAGCCACAGCCGCTTCTGTGTTGGTGTCAATCCCCCATCCACATTGTGCACTTTGCTTGGAGTCAGCACTTGCAGTTAACAATGCCTTTATTCAAGCTGACAACATCGCTAAGCTTTTAGTAAATGTGTAAGTAAATGTTAAGCGTGTATTCAAACATCCAACAATGAGGAGGAAACAAACAAGAAAAACTTTGTATTGTTTGCTTGGTGTGTATCTGTTAGCAATAACACAGACTATCAGTTCCTTGGGGCACGCTGTTCCTTTCTTAAGCATGTAACAAAAGGATCAAGGCTCTGAGTGACTGCTGGAATAAAAATAAATGTATAAGGAGAACAATCATGGCAAAATAAATTTGTTGATGCATTTTATGAGCTTGGTTTAGGAGTGATTACTTCTGAACTAAATAAGGACTGGGTAGTTGTGGTAAAGTGACAGGATCATATTATTCCTTTTATTTATTGCCATTTATACTTCATTTGTAGATCACGTGCTAGATTTGACTACAGGGCAGGAGGGGAGACCCTCATCTCGGCCAGCATCCCACTTCAGTAATATGGAATACATTTCCACTCCAAATTCCAGACATTGCTTTCCAGAGAGAGGATTATTCTGGCTTAAAGAAAAAAACCTGTTGGTACACTGCAAAACTGCACCTAAGAAGCTCAGGTGGTGCAGATAGGATGACAACAAAAACCTGGGACATTTGCAAATGCAAATGGTGCAATATTTCCATTTGCCTTCCAACCTTTGAGAGTATTTCTTGCATTTTTAGGATGAATAGTCGGTAAGAAGATATAAAAACAATATATTTTTAGGATGAGTAGCCTATAAGAAGATAAGACTTTTAAGCTGTAACTACTCTTGTTCAGCCAACGGTCCCACCTGTGCAAAGTAACTTTTCTGAGTGGCCAAACTGCCTCTGTCATGCCTCAGCACCAAGTCCAGCTGGACTCACAGTGCTCCACGTCCTTCCCGAGCTCGTTGGAGACGTGACCTGGAAGTTTTGCTGCCATCCCATGTTTCTCACGTGTGTTTTGCTGTTGTTGCAGGCCTTGCAGGACAAGGTGGAGAATGACCGTGGGCAGGTTTATGATGCTCAGAGGAGGCTCCAGCGCAACGAGCTGAAGGCCCAGGAGCAGGTGCTACTTACTACAGGGTGCTTTCCTCACCCCTTGAGCAAGGAGGTGCAATGGTTAAAAATAATCCCTTCCTTCAAAGCAAAAGCACATCCTTTCCTGCAGAATTCTCAGCTAGCTTTCTTTTCTGCTTTGTTGGTAATAAAAGAGAATTAAACTGTCTGAACCCTTCAGGCAAATACTTATCTGCTGCTCTCTATTGCTAGTTGGAATTTCAGCTATTCTAGCTGTTAAATGGTGCATTTATTTGGAACTGACTGTTTGCAGCTGCCTGTAGTGCTTTAATAAATGTTTCTGAGACTATTCGAACCTGTTCTTTAATGGTTTGTATGGAGAGAAGTAAAATTGGACAATAACAGCTAAAAATAATCTTTAGTCCTGATCTTCTGCATCCATTGTCCAAACATGTCTGTAAACAGTTTCAGATGATTAATAGTGCTAATTTTTTTCTGGACACTTACAGTGAAGTCAGAGATTATTTAGTGTGCTTTGAGCAAAATAGAGTGTGGTGTTTACAGACAGTGTTGGAACAGAAAGTCAATGATCTGCATTCAAACCAGATTACATTGAAATATTCAGAAGAATATGCAGGTGATGAATGTCTGAATCAGATAGGAATTTATGTATTCCTAATACAAACAGGGTTTTGAAGCATTTGAAAACTTTATTTGGGGCTGAGTAAACAGTATCAACAGCATGTATCCTACATAAAGCATTTCTAACTCTATACCTGCAGGAATAATCAGTTGGGGTGGGTATAGAAGATTAATAATCATTAATTTCAGATATTTTTTCCTCAGTTTCGTCATCCTACTGGCACATGGGAATTCTCTGTCACCCTTGGTGTTTAATTAATATATTTCCTCTCTGGAGTGTCAGTGATGAGCTGTTTGTTCCCTTCTGTCCCCACTCTGCCTCCCAAACCCAGGTGTTGGGCCAGGCTCATCCTTAGCTGCAGAGCCTGCAGCACTGGAGGAGTTTGGTGGAGTGAGTGAGCTGGCCTACAAATGTTGCATTTTGGCTTCAGAGTCTCCTGGAAAAGAAGGAGGAAAATCAGCTCTTTAAAGCATGGCTGTCCCTCCCAGGGAACAGCACTGGCTGCATGCTGTGAGGGATGTCCTCTTCCAATTTTTTTTCTTTTTTCATGTTTCTCTTTAGTCTCTGCCACTACCATTTTGCCTTTTTTTTTTTTTTTTGACCCGTTTTGAGAAGGATCCAGAAGAAGAAATAAAAAGTAACTCATGAAATACAGAGGTAGAAAGCTGCACATGCAGATTCACAGGGTGCCCTCAAGGTTTCCTCCTACATGAGCATCTGCTCCGAACCAACCTTCAGAACTCTCCTGTCCAGACTTAATTAATGAAGGACTAGTTCAGACGGTAACATCTTGTTCCCCAGTATAATGGAACAGGAATGTTATTTAAATCACACTGTGCTGTCCACCTTTGAACTTGATGTGTTGGCAGATTTGGTAGAGCTCATATCCAAGTTCCTCAATGGTCTTGTCTCTGCCTTCCATCCATTGGGACTTTCTGAAGCAGCCCTAGTTAGATACCTACCCTGTGTCTCATGCTACTGCCCAAAACACCATCCTGAGACTAGAAAAGCAAGTCCTGTAAAGACACGACACCCCTGAGAGAATTGAATTGGACAATGGGACCTATTTCAAGAACGGCCTTATCAACACCTGGGCCAGGCAACATGGTATTGAATGGATATATCATATCCCCTATCATACACCAACTGCTGGGAAAGTTGAACGGTGCAACAGACTACTTAAAACTCCCCTGAAGGCACTTGGCGGAGAAACTTTTAGAAATTGAAAAATAAATTTAACAAAAGCCACCTAGGTAGTCAACACCCAAAGATCCATCAATCAAGCTAGTCCTGCCCAGTCTGAACCCCTGCACACAGTAAACAGCGATAAAGTCCCTGTGGTACATATAGAAAGTATTTTAAGAAAGACTGTTTAGATTAATCCCACCTCAGGCAAAGGCAAACCCATCCGTGAGGTTGTTTTTGCTCAAGAACCTAGTTACACTTAGTAAGTTTTGCAGAAAGATGGAGATGGAGATGGAGATGGAGAAAGCCATTGTATACCACAGGAAAACCTAGTCTTAAGTAAAAACAGTCTTTAAAGTTGCAATGTAACACAGGTGGAAAATAGAATAAGAAGTAGATAATGGCCCAGATTGAAAAAAGATGGGACAAGGGCATTCAGAGCTCCCTGGAGCTTGCATTAAACCTGAGACTTTTTCCCCAGCCTTGAGTTGACTCCCTCATGACCTCCTCGGACGCCGCCTCTCCTCCTTAACAGGCAAACAGCGAAGCGCTCTGTCTTAGCCGCTCCCCGAAACTCCTCGAGAAACAGGGGAATATCCCCTGCTGCTGACCGTGCCTTGGCTGGGCAGGGGAACCCAGGGAGCTTCAGGCAGGCACGGCGGAAGGGTACCTCAGCTGGGCTTGCTCCACAACACGCCCCCATTGTAAGGCCTGCTGATGCCCAGCTGCCAGAAATGCCCACCTTGTGCTCTCCAAGATGCACAGGGAGAGCCAATGAGCAGGACACTTTGGGAGGCAAACCTTCCAAGCCTTTCTGAGGCCAGGCACGCACCAAGATCAGCCAAGACTCTCCACGCTGCCTGGCCCACCCAGCCCAGCTCTGTGCTGGCTCTGGGCCACAGCAGCTCCCTCCAAGCAGGAGGCAAATGCATATTGCCAAGAGTTGAAACCCACCTGTCTTGGTTTGGAAAGACAGGTGTCTGCTAAGGAAGGCAGCAACCTCCCCTGAAATGGAAAAATGTAGACCTCTTCCCTCTGAATTGTTCCAAGTTTGAAATTAAGGGGGGCTCCCAGGCAAAAATATGGGAGCGGGAATACCAGTTCTTTATTAGGGAAGAAAATAACAGATAAAATAAACAATGCAGTGAACTAAAACAACACTGACAGAGTCAGAATACAACCTGACACCCTGGTGGACAGGGTGTTGGTAGCAGTCCAATTGGAACTGTGGCTGCAGTCCTCCCGGAGTGTCAGGTGTGGTTCTGTTGGAGAAGTGATCTTGTGGAAAAGGGTGCAGTCTTCCTCTGAAGAGGCAGTGGAAGAGGCAGCTGTTCCTCTGGGAAAATCCAGCGCAGAAATAGCTGTGCTCCTGGGCCAGAAGTTCAAGACCATACATGCAGGTAGGGATGCTTGGCTCCTCCCTCTGGGCGGAGCATCTCACAATGGCATGTTACAGTTCTTTTCAGTCTTGCAGTGGCCCACTATCAGCAGATGTCTTTCCGGAGGGAGGATTGATTGTGGAAGAGATAAGGAACAACTGCCCACTTCACACAAGACAACTGCCATACAGATGGCAAACAGAATACATCTTGCTTTTTTTGATCTGGGACAACAGCAGACAGGGAAGATGTGAAAAGGGTGTGTGTAAAGGCCTTTTCATTCACAGCTCCCACAGAGAGCTTTGGGGCTCACAGCGGGACAGAGACGGTTCTGCTCGCACCTCTGTCCAAAGGGGGGTAACACATCCTGCTGCAGGTGCTTGGCTTGGTCTCGGCAGGTCCAGGTGGATGCCAAACCTGCTCTTCACAGCCTTCTTCCTGCCCCTCTGCCAAGTGCAATGGGCCTTCAAGGACTGAAAGGAGCACAGAGAGCCAAAGGGGGATACTCGCACCTACCTCACTGGGAGCTCCCTGGGAAGCACTTTCCTTGAGAAGCAAGCCCCTTTCCTCCAAAGGCGTTTCCCAAAATGTGTAGGTTTTCTGGGGAACAACAACACTCCCTCAAGAAATGCTGGCAAGGCTGAAAGACTTCAGGTCCTTTCCGGACAGGCACTCCAGCTCTAGCTCGTATTCCCCCAAGTGTGTTTCCAGGTGGAGGCTCAGACGTGCAGCCCCAGGCCTTCTACAAACACGGGCTGCTCGCTGCCCCTTTCTGCCGGATCGGTGCGTGTCTCACAAACAGGACGGGACCCTGACTGGTTGCAGACTTGTGATTTATTATCTGTCTGCATCATACAAGCAAAAAGCAAGAGGCACAGGAAAATGACAACATCCATGCAAACACAGATCACAGACAAGTTGGCAGCCCATGCAAAGCCTTTTTATACCCATTCTTTGAACCAATAGCATAAAAGAAAAGGTGTAAAGTCATTATACTCTAAGCAATCAGAAAAGGACCCACGTGGGTTTAACATTGACAAAAGGACTTCTATGAACCTCAAACAATACACAATAATTCGTTCTTTAAGATGGAAACTTGTTCTATCTTTGCAAAGCATATATCTAGGACTTTCCACATCTTGAGCTATCAATACGTTCTTGTTCTTTCTTGTTCCTTATGATAAATATCAATGTATTCACTTGGTTCTTAACTTCCTAGCTTTCTCAGGAGAAGGTGTAGAAATTTCCCAGCCTTTCTCAGCTTTGGAAAGTGTCTTTTACCTTTTTATATTCCTACACCTCTTCAGCTGCCTCAACTCCTGCCTGCGCTCATGGCACCAAAACCAGGCTGTTCCCGGCCACAGACCAGAGCCCTGTTCCCACGGGACGCTCTTGCCAGCACCTTCCAGCACGCAGTGTTTTTCATGCCTGCTCCCAACAGGCTTTGGAAGGCAGAGCCCAACCTGGCTGCCTCTGCCACCAGCACACCCCAAACACAGGCGGAGGAAGAAGCAGCAGGGGCTGTTTTGCGGCCATGGCCCAGAGAAACTGGAAGGGCGCCCTCCCTGTGGGCTCACTTGGTTGGCTTTCTGACTGGCTCTGAGCCTGGGGCTGCCATTCTTCACTTGTGGGGACCAGAACCACACCCAGGATCCCGGCACTGCCTGACAGCGCTCCAGGCACTGGCACGGTCGCGCGTCCGAGTCTCGGGCACCGCGCTGCTGCTTCATTTGCCCTCAGGCACACCCAGAGCTCCCTGTTAAGCCTGGATGGTCGCTGGTTCTGCCCTCTTCCTCATCCTGTGCAGGGATGGAGCACTGCTGTGCTTTCAGGAAGCTGTTCTTGAAAACCTCCAGCATTCCAAGCTCCTTTGCCCTCTGTGGATGCTTGCCATGGAATCCCTCACAGCTGGGTTCAGAGCATACTCAGGCTGGCTCTTCCAAAGTTCTAGGGGCTCCAGGGTGCTCAGCAAGATCTGCAGCTCCACAGCCTTGTGGAATTTCAGCACAGGCACCTTTCCAGCCTGATCTGCCCTCATTCCTCTGTGTGTGTGCACAAACCATGGCATGGAAGAGGACGGCAGCAGGGGCCTGTGTGCCCCAGGGCTCGGGATTTGCGTCGCTTCATCTCCACAGAGATGGAGGCAAAGTGAAGAAGCCAAACTCTTTATTAATGGAAAATGAAACTAAGGGACGAGCTGGGAGGGGAAAAAAGGGAATGGGCAGGGCTGAGGGCTTGCATTATGGAGCTGTCAAAAGGAAAAGCGGAAGGAAAACACAGGAATGGGCATGATCTGAGGGCTGGTGAGATGGAGCTGTGAAAATGGAGGGAGAATGGAGGGGAAAAAGCGGATGGACAGTGTGTGAGGGCCGGAGGGAGGGAGCTATCTACAGGCAGGGAGAGGGCTGAAGCCATGTGAGCTTCCCAGAGGCTCAGCTGTATCAATCATCAGCTGTGCCTGGAGCTCCAGTGGCAATGGGAGGTGGTGTCCTCTTCAGTGTCTCCTGGTGCTGCTCTTGGGGCGCTGGTTCACCGGATCCAGAAAGCAACCCAATTTCTTCATCTTCTAGGCCTAACTGGGCTTGAATTTCAGTGTCAGAGCAAGATGGTGTGGTATTATTCTTTAGGGACTGAAGGCCTGGAACAGAGAGCAAGAGAGCCATGGTCAGAGCCTGGATCTGCAGTGACCTGAGGAGACCGTTCTGCCACGGCCACCTCCCCCAACAATTGCCAAGGCCAAGAGAGAGGTGTTGGCAACAGGTCAGCAGCAAGCTGCTGGCCACAAATTCCACCCATGTCCCTGAAATCCCTGTGTGCTCTGCCCACGCCACCTCTCCTCCACACAGGGAGTGAAACCCGCAAGAGCTGGGGCAGAAATTCCCACTCCCTGCCCAAGCAATGCAGCTCTCCCCCCGCCAACCCCCGCTGACAGCCCGCTGCCCTCACTCACCCTGACTGAGGGCGGGGAGCTCTTCCTGCTGCCCCCTCATCATGGGAAAGCCGGCCATCTCTGAGAACAAAGAGTTCATCTTGGCCCCAGCGGCACAGCTCCCTGCCAGCGGCGCTGCCAGCCCTGTGGCCACACGGCCTGGTGGCCCGGCAGGGCTCAGCCCGGGCCCTTGCCGCACGCTGCCGCCCCAGGGCACGGCTGCCGGAGGGCGGCAGCAGCGCCGAGGCCAGGCGGGGCTCCACGGCGCCGGGCCCGGATGGCGCTGCCGGGGCAGCAGCCGCGGCTGGGGCCGAGCTGAGGCGGGGCAGGGAGGGAGCCCGGGCTCGTGGCTCACCCATGAACCTGACGGCCGCCTCTCGCAGGGGCTCCTGTGGGCTCTGCAGGTAGGGCAGGGCCCGGCGCAGGAGCTCGGCCACTCGGCTCCTGTCCTCTTCCAGCTGTAGAGAGCGGCAGGAGGGAAGGGTTGGCGCGGGCTCGGCCCCTGGGCCGGGCGCTCCCTGCGCCCTGCCCCGGCCTCCCCAGCCCGCACAGCCCTGAGGCCCGGCCAGCAGCCGCTGGCACCGGGCTCTGGAGGGGGCAGAGGGCCGGCTGCTGCCCGGGGAGCCGCGGGGCCGCCCCGCAGCCCCGCTGGGCCGGGGCTCCATCGGCACCCGGCTGGGGCCCACGGGAGCCTGGAGAAGAGCCCGCGCGGCCTCTGGGTGCAGCACCGGGCAGGGGCACAGCTGCCAGCCCACACACCCAGCACCACGCTCAGGGGGCTTCTCCAGGCTGAGCCTGGGGCTTCCAGGCCGTCCTTACCAGGACCTCAGCGAACTTCCACAGATTCCCGTTCTCCACCAGCTGCTCGAGATTCCTCCTCTTCAGGAACTTGGCCGCACAAAGCAGTGTTTCCTGAGAGGCCTAGAGAGCAGCAGAGACCCAGAGATGGCCACAAAGCCCATGGACCTGTGTCCCTGTGCCAAGGCCTGGAGGAGGCTGAAGCCCACCAGGCGCCAGGGCAGGAGGCAGCCGAGCCCCCTCCCAGCATCATAGGAATGCTCACCTTTGCCACGTGCCAGTTCTCATCATGACAGTAGATTAAAAGTGCGTACAGGTTCCTGTTCACAATTGTCTTCAGGGGCTTTTTTCCCTCATCCACTACTGATTCCATCACTGTACAGAAGAGTTGAATGGAGAGCAACTGCACGTGGCGGTTGTCCTAGAGGAAAAGAAAAGACCTACACCAGCTACTCCAGGCCCACCTGGGCAATGGCCTGAAAATCCACAGGGCACAAAGTTTCTGGGAAGCATCCGATGCCTGTGGCTCAGGATGCAGAGCCTTACGTGGTCAAAGAGCAGCAGGAGCGCCTCAGCCAGCTTTGGGGCAGTGGTGCTGGATACCAGGATGTGTTTGTGCTGGAGCATGTTCGTGAACACATGGAGGCTCATGATGACCACCTCTCCATCTGCATCTCCCAGCAGCCCCAGAAGGCTTTGAGATACACTGCACATCCTTATGGCCTGTGTGGAACACAAGGCTGTGCTGGAAAGCCATGGACGGCTGCACGGCCAACACCGCCCTGGCTCTGCAGCCCCACCCTGCTGCTGCAGGGCCCGCAGGCCAAAGGCCTGTCCCAAAGCAGCGGGGCAGGTGAGGCAGGAGAGCTGGCAGCAGCTGCCTCAGCTCCTGAAGCCCTGCCAGCCCAAGGGGCTGCTTTGCCCAGCACAGCTTCAGCCGCTGCCCCCTTCTCACCATCGAGGGATCCTTGCTGGGCACCACGAGGCCTCTGAGTGCCAGGCGACGCCTCTGACTGCATTCGCCCTGAAGGTACCTTGACGTGATCCTCAGGACGCTGCCACCACATTTACTCAAGTCTAGGCGCTGGAGGACCTGAAAGGCACAGGGCAGTGACAGGGGACCCGGCCGGCAGGAGCCCAGAACCGCACAGGGCTGGGCCCAGGCAGCAGCACAGGGCGTGGGCACCGTCCTGGCAGCTGTGGCTACGAGAGGGCAGAGAGCTGGGAGGCAGCTCAGCGAGGCAGCGCTGGCCAACAGGCTCACCTCCACAAGGAATGCCAGGAAGGGAAGATCCCAGCACGGATCCTCCCTGCTGAGATGCCGAAGCATGTGGATTGTGATGCGAGAGCACAAAGGCATAAAAACGCAGAGCATCTCCCTGGCAGTGGGGAAAAGGACACAAAGCCCTGAGGTGGGGAGACCAAACCTCTCCCAGGACTGACTCACAGAGGTCTGGTCTTTCCCCAGCATCCCTGGAGGGGATGTGGACACTTTGAGAAGCAGCCCCTTCTGGACACCCTCCTCTCCCAGCCTTTTCCATTCTTCTTGGCCGTCCTTCGGTGACGAGCCCCTCTGGCCCAGGACCACAGGGACTGTGTGGGGCACAGGGCACAAATGCTGGGGGCAGTGGGGAGAAGGGGGTCTCACCTGGCCAACAGACCCACGGCGTAGTGCTGGGAGTCAGCACACAGCAGCGTGTCCCAGCCACCCATGTGCTCCATAGCCTCCACCACATTGTCACACTGCAGTCGGCCAAGCAGAGCCTTCATGACCTGCACGGCAAACCTGTGTGCAGAGAAAAGCCCAGGTCACCCTGGGAGCACTGGCACTGGCCACAAGGGCACGGGAAGGACAGAAGGACTGGGACCTGTTGGGCTTGCTGGGAAGGCGGTGTTCCTCCCGGCATGCTCTCCAGAAGTTATCAACTTCCTCTGGTGGCATCTGCTGTGTGGTGAAGACAACATGGAAGAGCAGTGCCACAAACAGGCGGGAGGAATAAAGGATCAATGCCTTGTTGCACTCAGGCACCTGGACAATCACCCAGATCACCAGAGTTGCCTGCAAGAGAAGCAGCCCAAGGCAGGGCTCAGTGCCGAGGTGTCCATGGGGCAGGGCCCAAGGGCAGACGCAGGGGAGCAGAAGGCCTGGTGCCCCCTCAGCCTGCCCCTGGCCCCGGTTTCAGCCCAGCGCCTGAGGCGTGGAGAGGATGGAGAGCTGCTGGAGAGGCGACCTGGGGGTGAGCAAAGGCCAGTTCCAGAAACTCACAGCCAGGGCAAAAATGTCCTTGTTGTCCCCATCAGAGGTGCACATTCTGGTCAGAGGCCAGTCCTCCATCACACAGAGCAGTGTTGGCAGCGCTTTCTCCACTGCTGGTCCCGATGAGCCTATGGCTCTCCACAGCACTGCAGCAGCTCTGTGGGATCAGAGCTCTGTGTCAGGGCCATGTCAGTCACAGCACCATGCCCTGTGCAGCTGTGGGGGCCCAGGTGACAGAGCCCTGGAGCCCTGAAGGGCAGGGAAGGAGCACTGGCAGCAGGCTCAGGAAACAGAGGGGCCCGAGGGTCCTGGGCCTCTCTGCCTGTCTGGCAGACCCCATGGGACAGGCTGTGCAGGGCCACGGGCCCTAAAGGCTGCTGAGCCCTGAGCTCTCCAGGCTCATGAGCCCCGTACCTGTCACACGTTGGGGCACAGCGCAGGAGGGTCAGCACCACGTCAGCAGGGTGTTCTTCAGCCAGCCTCACAAGGTCAATTTGCAGCCTGGCATCCACAGAGATGTGGGAGACGAGACTCTGGTGGATGTTCTTCACCTTGGCTGGCACCTGGAGGAGGCATGGGGAAGACTTGGAGCACTGTCCAAGGGAGCAACTTCCCCAGCTTCCCCCAAGAAGTGCTTCCCTTCCCACCACACTGTGCTGGCCTCAAAGCCTGAGGGGGCCCAGAGACCATGGCTTGAGGGGACACACGATCCCGGCTGGCCTCCAGGTGTGGCCCCAGGCTGTTTACCTGCTGCTTGTGAGAAGAAACACTAGGTTCCTTGAAATAGTTGAATATGATCTCCTGAATCATAATGGGAGCAGATGTGGTGTCAGTATTTGTGATGCCCTGAGTCTCTTCATTGTCGCTGTTTGTGATGGCCACATCCTCAGTCATTGACGAGCTAAGAGCCTTTGCCCAGGTTTCAGTCGCTGAGGCGTCAGAGTCTTCTGAGCGCTCAGCCGAATCCGGGCTGACATCAGGCTCAGCCTGGAGCTCGGTCAGCCCCGAGTCAGGCTCGGCTGGGCCCTCAGCTGCTGTGCTGCCGGTCTTTCTCCGCCGAATGCGCAGGAACTTCCGGAACATCTGCAGGAGAACAAAGGACAGGGAAGCCCGGAGTGTTCCATGGAGTGCTCCAAGCGTGGTGCTCGGCTGAGCAGTGACAGCAGGCCCAGCCCAGGTGGGGATGGCTGCTGGTACCTTCAGGCTTTTACGGAAGCGGCCACGGCTGGGTTCCTGCTCTTGTGTCTGGTCCAGGGCTGCACCTGGCAAAGAGCGAGCGCAGCTAGAGCTGAGGGGCAGTGGGAGAGGCCGGAGAACACAGCCCAGCCCCGCGCTCCCCAAGCAGGGACAGTGCCAGGATGCCCCAGGGGATGGAGCATGGCCACTGCGGGGTGTCTGCCCGGCCGCTCTTCCATCCTGTCCATGGGCATGTCCCCAGGGGATGGGATGGGATGGGATGGGATGGGATGGGATGGGATGGGATGGGATGGGATGGGATGGGATGGGATGGGATGGGATAGGATGGGATGGGATGGGATGGGGCCAAGCTGGCTGCAGCCATCAGCCCTGTGGCCCAGCTCTGCAACTCACCATCCTGCGGTGGCTGGAACTGCTCCAGTTCTTCATGCTGTTGTGCTGGGGCAGCTCCAGGGTCTTCCTTTTTTTTCTTCCTGAACACTTTGAACACACTGAGAAATCTGTTTGCCATGCCAGAGTATGACCTTGAGGGCACCTTCAAGGAAGATGGCAGGGTGATGTTCTGAGTCAACAAGTTGTGTAGTTGTGCCTTGAAGGCACCTGAGACAGAGAAACCTCAGGAAGGCTGCAGGACAGCAAGTCCTGCACTCTGGTCTGGAGGACTCCTGCCACAATGACAGGAGACTCCTCGTTAAGGATTGTGGTCGCCAATTCCCTCAGTCTGGCCTCACGGGCACCTGCAAAAGAAAAGCCTCGGGAAGGCCACGGGCTGCCAAGTCCCGACGTCCTGCCACGAGGTCACCTGTAGGAATAACGCCTCGGAAAAGCTCCGGGTCAGACACGAACGAGCGCGCTGTGCGGGGGCTCCTCACGACACCGCTCTGTCCCGTCCTGTCCCGTCGCCTGCTCCGAGCACTGTGGCGTGCTCTTGTCACCGCCAGCTCCTATGTCACCACGTGTCACAAAGGGAGGGCCCTTGGACACCCTGTCCCGTTCCATGCCATGGTGACCATGCTGCAGCGTGTCACAAAGGGCCCTTGCACACACTGCCACCTGCCCTGGGGCCGCCCCCAGCCCACCCAAAGTGGCCCAGTTGGGAAGGAATCCCTGGCCCCAGGTGTCTAAGACAGCCCAACAGGATCTTTAGGAGCAGCTCAAACCATCAGCAAACCCTGCCCTGCTCTGCGGGATCAGGCCATTTAAGAATCCTCAATTCAGGAAGGCTTTACTTCTCATTGGGCCACTGGAGTAGTTCCAAAATTTGCAAACTTCTCAAATTAATAGCCATTGCTGGGGAATGTGAATGATTTGGAAGTTTGTTCCCATCTAAAAGCAGCAACTCGTTTGCCGTAACACATTCCACTGAAAGTCACTCTGGAAACATAGCACTATACAGAGGCAAAAAGAAGACCATTCTTTGGTGTGCAAATGGTTTTCAATGAAGGGATGATAATATCGTCATTCTCTTAAGGAATAAAAGCTCTCAAGGAATGAAAGTCCACTCAGTCTTACAAAAGTACCCAAACAAATGAGTAGATGGAAAAAGGGCTCATCCTCCCCCAGTAGAGATACCTAAGTGGCCAATAAAGTACAGCTCTCCCATCTTGTTCCCTGCAGGAGACTCAGGACCATGAACAGAACTAGTCACAGATATTTCTTCTGCCCTCCATAAGCAAAGCTGTGCCAGACCACAGATGCTGCCTTCAAGCGGACTCAGTTTCCAGCCTAGACCTCTCACCTTCCAGACAACTCCTTCCCCATCACGTCCCCCAACCCCAACCCCCTGCAAACACCCGCAGAGAAGCCCTCAACAGCCCTCAAACAGAGTAAGTTTGGACTGAACTTTTGCTTTCAGGCACTCAATGGATTTGTCATCGCCGTGACTGGAGATGGCTACATCTTCTACATCTCCCCTTCCGTGCAGGACTACTTGGGCTTCCACCAGGTGAGCACCATGTTTTCCTGGCTGGAAACAGATGGATGCAGTCCTGGTGTGGGAAGGAGATGCAGATGGAGAGCAAAGCTTCCCTAAGGGCAGCAGCTCCTGTGGCAGGGGAAGGAGCTGGAGTTTGCCTTTTCTTTACACTCAGTCTTGCACTTACAGCACCCAGGAAGGGAAACCTTCTGCCGTGTCCTCTTCCCAACACCTCTGCCAGGCTGTCCAGGAGCAGTCACTATTCTGTTTTGTCGTTCCAGTCAGATCTCATCTACCAGAGCGTGTACGAGCTGATCCGTGCGGATGACAGGGCCGTCTTCCACCGCCAGCTGCAGAGGACCCCACTGCATGCTGCTGACAGTGAGTGCCAGGCTGATCCCTGCAGGGGTTCACTTGAGCAGCTCTGATCCGTGAGCTCAGGGCGTGCAGCACAGTTTGGAAAACTTCCGTTTGCTTTTCCAGCTTTTCCCCCTGAGCAGCCGCTGCTTGCCAGACGCAGTGCCACATCCAGCCCCCAGCACCTCCATGCTGAGAAGCAATCCTTGGTGGAGAGGAGCTTCACCTGCCGCTTCCGCTGCCTGCTGGATAACTCCTTGGGATTCTTGGTAATGCTGGGACACCCTTCTGCTCCTCCTGTGCCTGCAGGGTGTTCCCCCAGAGCCACTTGTGTCCCATAGGGGTGAGAGCACAGCAAGTTCCCACCAGCCTGTTTGCTTCACACCCACGTTTTCTAATCCCTGTAAGGCCTTGAATTTCCATGGGGGCCTGAAGTTCCCTCTTGGGCAGCAAAAGTCAGCAGCAGACAAGTCCCCAAAGTGCTTTCTTTGCCATTGCCACACTCCTCCCGCCTCTCTGCATCCTGGAGCTCCGGACCAAAACACCCCCGTTGCACTCAAACACGTTGGTGACTGTGGCACAATGTCCTCCTCCAGGCAAACCCAGTCAGTTGCCCGTCGGGGGCTTCGCTGGCCATAGTTCCAAAAGAGCTGGGAGCTGCAGGAGCATACGTGGAGTCCCAGACTCTGCCAGGTGGCAGTCCTGAGAATTCCCCGGGGGCTTGGCTGTGGTGGCCACCCCCCCCTCCCAGTCTTTTCCTTGCCCTGCCCAGGGCTTGCATGAGTCCCTGTTCTCCGGGGATGGGAAGCTTTATGATGTGGAGGCTGCTCTCCCTGCAACCTTAGGAGGCAGGCAGCAGCCAGGGCATGGCAGCTTCCCCAAACAGCCCCTGGTAGCCCACGTGGAACCCAGCTTTTCCTGGGAGGGGGAGCAGGCAGTGCTCTGAGAGGACAAGGGGTTCTCACAGCTGTGGCTCCCACAGGCTGGGGCAGCTCCTCAGAGGAGCCATGGGCAGGGCCAGCACAGCACAGCGGACCACTGCTGAACTCCAGCATGGATCCCAGCACCCACCAGATGGACTGCATTGTGCTGTCCAAGTGCCAGTATGGAAACAGCCTTTTTGGCAGGAAAGGAACTTCCTGAGGGATGCTGCTAAAGAATCCCTTCCCCAGCAGCCAGGCGCCTTGCCTTGCCCTGCTGAGAACCACCCTGGAGCACCCTCCTCCTCACCGGGCTCGGCTTCAAGGTGCTCAGCAGCTCTCCCTGTGAAGGTGGGTGCAGGAGCACCCCTGTGCTCCGGGCAGGGTCCTGGCTGCCCATCAGTTCCCTTCTCAGCTGGGCAGCCCCTCTGAACCTGTGAGATCCAGCTCAAGGGGAGGTGCGAGGGCTGCAGGACCTGAGGGGTGCCCGGCTCCTGTGGAGGTCTGCCAGGAGTGCAGCCACACCATCCTTTGTGGGCAGCCTGGTTTGGGGCTCCATGTGAACCGGAGCCCTGTCTTGGAAAGCCACCAGCAGCCGTGAGCTCTTCTCATACCTGCCAGCTGTGCCCCGTGCCCCCTGGTCTCTCAGCATTTTGTCTTCCAATGCCGTCAGGCAGTCTGAGATGAAGTGGTTTGGACTTTTTGTTCCGTGAGAAGTCTTTCAGGGAGATGCAGCTGTGCCACTGGGGAGGCTTGTGGGCTTCTGGGGTCCAAGGAAGGACATTGCTTGCAAGCACATCCATGTGCTTGGGGCAGCCTCTTGCAGATGGAGCTGCTGCCTCACAGGCAGGCAGCCCTGAACTGCTGTTTCTCAACAAAACAGCATGCTCTCCTCATCTCCTGTGTTGGACCACCCTTGTCATGTTGCTGTTTAGTCCCCTGCTTCATCTCTGCTGGCCTGAGCCTCTTTTCCTCCTGTGCTCTCCATCTCCTCCAGAGACCATCCAAATCCTTTGGAAAAGATGTTACCAAGCACTTCAAGAAGCTCAGCAGCATTGAAGGGTCTCGGTGAGAGGTGGAGTTGGTGGGAGTGGAGGCATCCTGGGGATTTGGGCTCTCCAGCAGCCTCCCAGGGGAGTTTGGGAGAGGTAGGTACCAGGCATTGTGACTTTACTGGGATGCAGGGTGGGGAAGGCCCAGCTGAGCTCCCCTTGGGTTTGTCACTGGCTTGTCCTTGTCGTCCTCTTCTCTGCTCCACAGTGCCGTGGGACAGAGAAGAGTGGGGCTTCCCCCTGTGGTTTTGCCAAAGCAGTGAGAAGGAAAGGCAGGGAGGGATGCAGTGACCACTGGCTGCCTCTCCACTTCAGACCCACTTGGTGCCCCTCAAACCATTGTTCTGCAGCCCAGAACAACCACTTTGTTGAATTCTCTTCCTTTTCCATATACGTAACCTAAGATTTGAATGAATTGTTTTTTCCCCACCATGAGAGCAAAGTCTTGCAGATTCATCAGGGAAATCCACAAAAAAAGCAATGATTTTTTTGGGGGGGGAGGGTGGGGATGATTTGAGTCCACACTGACTTGCAACCTTGGGTTAGAGAGATCAGAGTTCTTGGGGACATTCACACCTTCCCCTCATGGACCCATCACCCTGAGCATTGCATCTGCCTCGCACATCAGTGTTAAACATTTACGGATCAAATTAAATCAGGTAATCAGCGCAGGGCCAGCAGCAAGCCCACATGTCCCGGTGTAGAGTGGCCTCATCTCCCTGGGTCTCTTCCTTCATGCCCAGCCTTGCCTCCACTCGTGGAGTATGGGAAAGGTCAAGCTCCTCTCTGCAGGCTGCGAGCAGAGCAATGCTGAAACCTGCTGGACCACTCTGAGGTGGCTTCGAGGAGCACCTAGGTCAGGCAAGGAGTTGACTGGCCATGATCCAGATCCAAAAAGCAGCAGGATGGACTCTGCTCACTAGCCTCTGTTGTTCTGGTGCCTGTGAGACGGTGCTGGGGGCGTACCAGGGGCTCCCAGTGCTTCAAGAGATGGGGGCACTGCTGCTTAGGGCTGTGACAGACCCCCCCTGCCCCGTGCTCTGTCACTGGTGTCTGATCTCTCTGTACCTCGTGGCTGTACAGATAAAGTCTGTTCTGGTGGCAGCGTCTCATTTTCTGCTCCATGATTTCTTTGTGCTGCTGGTGGCAGCTGGAAGGTGCTGACGGGAAAAGAGCTGTTCGGAGCCTCACCCCTGCGTTTGGCGATGTATTAAAAGGCGATTTGCTTTGTGCTGATGTTTGTTTTGACCCAAAACCATGTCTCGCCATTTCCTCCTTGACTGAGCAAGTGCTGAGAAAAGCCTGGCCCTGGTGCTGGGTGGGTGACACTCCCGTTGTCACTGTCCCCAGCTACTGTGGGCATGCACGGCTGCAGAGGCGTGACAGTGTCCCCCCTTTGCACCCCCAAACTGCCCTGTGGGGTTGTGGGACTCACAGGCAGGCTTACACTCCTCATTGGCACACATGGTTGTTAATATCTGACGATTAAAAATGATTACAGAGATGTGTCTGCCTAAAATAAGGTGTAAATGACACCATATGCCGGGGCCAATAGCATGGATCTATATTTAACAGTAAACATGAGGGGGAGAGAGGGAAAAGATGGGAGTGTGGAGAGAAAGTGACTGCAGCCTACATCCATCGAGTGCTGAAGGGAAACAGTCCAACAAACACCACATGCGTGGGGTTTCTATTCTGCTGAGGCTACGTGGGAACATCCCCTGTACCTCTCCCTGGGGCGGGGAGCTTCACACCGGTAATACTGTGGATCACGGGACGCTCGGGGACTCTTTACACCTTCGGAGATGCTGCAGCTGTCTCCAGGTGAGCGCAGTTGAATTAACGATGGCCCATCAGTTGAGATGGGTACCTTCAGCTTATGTGTGACTGTCCCCAGACTTGGGAACCCATTACGTGAGGGAGGACATTGGCATGATGAGTGAAATGAATGGGCCAGGAGACCAACTCCCTTTGATGCCTTCATTGAAGTGATCAGCTCTGGGTGGGGGCCCGAGGGGTCTCGCACACCGCCGCTGCTCCCTTTGGCGACGCAGAGGAGGAGGTGATCAGGTTTGCTTCACAGCAGAGCTGAGGGTTCTGTGCTCATGGCATGCCTAGGAAGACGATTTCTGGCTCATAGTCAGGGGTCCTCATTCTATTCTGGTTCAGCTTAGGTTAGGGTGACTTCTAAAAGTCGTTTGGAAGGGTAGAGGAACTTCTCCCCAGTAGGTCCAGTCACTTAGTTCCCCAAATTTTAAATTGGCTCGTTGTTTCTAGGGTCTTTTGTGGTGTTTTCTTGAGCTTTTCTTGATTTGCATATTCCTGAGAAGGTTTCCGGCTGCCATTTTAGGGAGCAGCAGCAGCAATACACGAAGGCTCCAATAAGGGGACAGGTAAAAGGGAATACAACCAGGGTACGTGTAAGGGAATTTAACAAGGAGGGGGGTACCAGGTGGGGGTACAACCGGGGTGTATGTAAGGGGGATAACAGTGAGGGATTATAACAAGTGCAGATTTAAGGGAGTTTACATTGGGGGTGTAACAAGGGCGTATGCAAGGGAGTTAACAGTGAGGGGGGTGTAACAAGGGTGTAACATTTATTAACCTAAACAGCAAATGCTTTAAAAGCTCCAACCATACTGACCTTGTTCATAACAAGAGAATAAAAGCTTCCTGGTGTCGCTGCTAATAAAGGCTGAAACAACCCTCACACGTTGCCTTGGGGGCATAAGGCAGGAATTCAGATGGCAATTTCTGCTCCACACAGGCTCCTCTCTGCCTGTTTCTGCAGAGCATCTCCTGTTGGGACCCGTGCTGTTGGGGAAAACAGTATTCTCAGCATCTGTAGAGGATGAGGCTATTTGGAATGCAAAATTGGGTTGAATAATAGAACTGTCACTCCGAGGCCCGTGTTTATCGCTGGAGCGTGGACATTTCTGTGTACCAAAGACTCCTGATAGTTATTGCAAAATCATTCCAAGGCAAAATGATCCGTTTTGGAGTGACATTGGTATTGGAATGTGCCCCCAGTGAGGTACCAACCTCGTGTCAGTTTACACAGGTGATGATCTGGCCTGAAACTTGGGACTTCAGGGCCCTGTTTGATCTGATTCCTGTTGTCTTCCAGTTACCAGCTAAGCAAAAGCAGCAGAGAAAGTGCTCAGTGCCAGCTCTGCAGGAAGGCTGAAATGATGATTCCTGTTCTTATTTGTGACAAGGGGGTCATAAATCAGGTTTTTGGGTGGCATAAAGCCTTGTTGTGGCACTGCAAGTTTGGGAAGTCAAGTCAGAACTCGACAGGTGTCAGCTGAGGTTCTGATCACTGCAGTTCTCCTAATTTAGACGATTTTAACTGCAGGAGCATCTGAAGAGCAACCAAAATAACATTTGTGTAATGACTGTTCCACAGTTTGGTGTTTCTAATCTAAGTATCCTCCTGCCCCGCTGAGTCACAGCCTGTGAGGGGGAGTGAAGGACATTTGAAGCTCTGAGAGAAGTTGGGTTATGTCACGCTCTTACTGCTGGGATCTCCAACAGTTTGTTTAGTTTTGTTTTATGAAATTCCTCTGTTTGTATTTGAAACATGAATTTTAGCCACAACATTAAACAATTGGGAACGTGCTATTCTTCTCAGAAAGAAAACGCTGTGAATGTCCTGCTCAGAGTATTTGCCACAGACACAGTGCCGAAGGGCAAAGTACCACTGCTAAACCAACAGAAAAAGATTGACTTCATCTCCTGCATTTACAGCTGATCATTTTTCCATTTGTCACAGCCTGCTTTTTCCTCCTCTCTTTCACAAGGAGCTTTTCCCTTCAAGGCACGCTGCTTTAATGAACCTTATTTCCTCTGGTTTAAATCCTTCCGTGGGTCCGCCCGCTGTTTGGATTTTCTCCTTTTCTGTGTTTAAAATTCCGGGAATGGATGGGAACAGTTTGGGGCATTTCGGCGTCGCTCACACGCAGTTCCCTCCGCGCGCAGCAGGGGGCGCAACGCGCTGTGCCTCGGGCAGGGAATTCCAAAGTTTTCCGCACTAAATCCAGCGGGTGCGTGAGGGGACCTTGTGTGCGTGCGAGGGATCTTCTGTCTGCGCGGGACGCTGGAATCTGCGTGCGAGTGTGTGGGAGAGAGAGGGACAGTGAGAGGGGAGATTCTGTGTGCGTGTTTTAAAGGAACCTCTGAGCGTGCGCGTGTGAGTGAGGGGAGCTTTTGTGCGTGCCTGTGTGTGAGGGAAGCCTGTGTGGGTGAATGTGAGACAGAGGGACGGGGAACCGATGTGTACCTGAGTGGAACCGGTGCGTTTTGGGGGGAGCTGGTGTGCGGGGAGAGCCGGTGTGTGTGAGGGAGAGCCCCCGGTGAGTGTGTGAGAGCGCCCCGGTGAGTGCGTGAGCCCCGGTGTGCGTGAGAGCACCTGGGGTGTGTGTGTGTGTGAGAGAGAGAGCCCCGGGGTGTGTGAGAGCCCCTGGAGGGTGTGTGTGTGTGTGAGAGAGAGCCCCGGGGTGTGTGAGAGAGAGAGAGAGAGAGAGCCCCGGGGTGTGTGAGAGCCCCTGGAGGGTGTGTGTGTGTGTGAGAGAGAGCCCCGGGGTGTGTGAGAGCCCCTGGAGGGTGTATGTGTGTGTGAGAGAGAGCCCCGGGCGCGCTGCGGGAGCTGACGAGGGCCAGCAGGTTCGGCCGCCCCCCCGTTCTCCCCCGGCGCTCCCGGCCCCGCGCCCGCCCCGCCCCGCCCCGCCCCGGCCGGGGGCTCGCTCGCTCAGCCGCGGGCGGAGCAGCCGGCGAGAGGGCTCGGGATCCTCCTCCGCTCCGACGTCAGGCTGGGAGCGGGAGGCAGCGCCCAGCGCCGCCGTTGCCGGAGGCTCGGCGGCCGCCGGACGGGGCGGACGTCGGGGCGGCGACTCCCGGAGCGGCGGGGGGTGCGGAGGAGGCGCTATGGCCGACGCGTTCCCGGGCTCCGAGCCCGACGCCGACCCGGAGGCGGCGCGGCGCTTCGCTCGCAAGGGCGCCCTGAGGCAGAAGAGCGGGCACGAGGTGCAGGAGCACAAGTTCGCGGCGCGCTTCTTCAAGCAGCGCACCTTCTGCAGCCGCTGCACCGACTGCATCTGCTGAGAGCCCGGAGCGCGCGTCCCCCCCGCGCCCGCCGCCGCCCGGGCCCGCTCCGCCGCGGGGGATTCCCCGCCCCGGGCGGCCCCGGCTCCGGTGAGCGGCCGTGCCTGCCCTGCCTTCCCTTCCCCGCCCAGCCGCCGCGTCCCCGGGCCGCCGGGTCGCGGTGCCGCCGCTCTCGCCGGGGCCGGGCAGGTGACCCCGCTGGGGGTGACCCCCCGTGTCACCTCGCTGCCCCGGCTCTGTCGCATCCCCCTCCCCGCGGGCTGTGCGCGGCTGCCGCTGCCCGGGGGGCCCGGGGCTGGGCGCACTTTCGGGGCTGGGGGAGCCCCCAAACTTGCCGGCGCTCGGGGGGTGGCAGAGACCAGCAGGGTCCGGAGCCCCGCGCTGGGACCATCGCTTCCCACATGGTCCAGAGCTGTGTTTGTCACCCCTTGTCCCCGGGTTCTGCTCGGCGGGGCCAGGCTGGGGGGCTCAGCCAGGCACAGCCGCGCTGGGACGGAGGGTGTCCGTGTCATACCGGGCCGTTGCTGGCTGGCAAAACTCGGCTCCCCCAGCCTTAACTCCTGGTCAGCGCCTGCCCTGCTCCCTCCTGCTGCCGAGGGCGGGCAGCGAGGCCAGGCAGGCGCCGTGACACCGCTGCTCCGGTCCACGCCGAGGAAAGGGAGGGGTGGTTTTTGTGAGGGAAGGGTTTTCCTGCGCGAGAGGGCAGGAAAACTCCCTCCCGACACCCTCATTACTAAGGTGGTGGGCAAAAATACACCCATGGGTTCGTGCCGGGGCAGGGCGGCAGCTCCGCGCAGGCCGGGCCGTTCCGTGGCCCGAGCGAGGAGCGGCGGCCCGGGCTCGCAGGAGCCGGGAGAGCCTCGGGGGTCCTGTACCTGCAGGGACCGTGCAGCACAAACAGCTGGGGATTCCCCTCCTTCACCTCGCTCCAGCCCTGCTCCGCTGCTCAAATTGGCACTGCGGCTCTGGGTGCCAAAGCAAGGGCTGTGCTTTATTTTGGCCAAAGTTGGGAAAAGGTCTGCACGCAGCTGGCTCTGTGTCCGTGGCACGCTTCTTGCTCTTTTTATCTGTGTTTATGTGTCTGGACACGGACCTTTTCCTTCCGGTCAGTTTTCCTCTGCTTGCATGCTGAAGCAAAGACTGTGCTTGTGCCAGAAATTATTGAGATCTATTCGCAGAGTAAGGAAGGAAAGCTGACATAGTAGACTGCACAAGAAACAAGTCAAATTTCTGAGTTTTTAGTTATTTTAATTTTTTGGGGGGGGGGAAAGAAAAGAAGTTGGGAGTGGTAAAAGTGAGAGACCTTCAGAAACTGCTTCAAAGTTAATCTAAACCAGAATGAGTTGGGAGGTGTGAAAAACCGCTGCAGGGTTATTGCGAGCGGTGTTTGTGCACACCAGCAGCACGATTCTAAAAACAAGCAGAGCTCTGTCACGAATGACAGGGTGCATTTGGAATTGGAAGGGTATCTATCCTGTGGCTGCCAGGTGGCAAGAGCGACCATGCTCTTGTCTTGTCGTGCTTGCTGAGCCGGGGGAAGCTCTTCACATTCCTTGGAAGAGCATCTGACACCTGGAAAACTTGTTTGTTTTCTGGTTTGGAGATGGGTTGCTCTCAACCAACCATCGCGCGCCACTGAGTGTTTCCAAAATGACTTGTGTCAATGAACAATGTTGGAAGGTATAAAGAACAGCAAACACAACCTTTCAATGAAATATACAGATGGATTCTTTTCCTTAGATTACATTTCATCAGGTAATAGTTATCAAAATAGTTTAGTCTTTCCTCTTCAGCAACTTTCGCCCCTCCGCTTTGGTTCTGGAATGTTGATATTTTTTAAAAGGCTTTTTACTTAAAAATTACATTGTAACTGCTCGGGGAGTGGAACGGGCTGTGGCTCTGCCGGGATTCAGCTGAGACATTGAGCCAGAGTCGTGCTTCTGGAGTAGATAAAACAGGAATATTTGCAAATAAGTCTATTTCAAAGGATTAAATTTTATCTCAAGTCTGTTTCATGTTCTTAGTCCCGCCACCAGCTTTCCTGCAATTGTATTTCCATGCTTCTAGCTTTTGAGCTTTGTCAAGATGACTGGTAAAAGCATCAGAATGACAATATAGGTATGTGTGCTGCCAAGTAAACAAATAATTTGATTTT
Source organism: Anomalospiza imberbis (assembly GCF_031753505.1). NCBI lineage: Eukaryota > Metazoa > Chordata > Aves > Passeriformes > Viduidae > Anomalospiza > Anomalospiza imberbis. The sequence goes on along the minus strand of NW_027099798.1, from coordinate 148,379 downwards.
TCTCCTGGTTTTCCTAGGTCAGGTTTGCTTATAATAACAAGAAGTAGCAACTTGTGCAGCGAAATGTAGAGAAATGCTCTCAGCTGTGTCATTTCTGCTTCCTCCTGAAGGAACAGTGCACTGAAGGTTTTGTCTCTTCCATAAATAAATAAAAAAAAAAGTGGAGAAATTGTTGATACTTTTTTTTTAAGAAACCATTTCCATAAAGCTGATAATTAAGCCGTGTGTTGTTAATTGCACAGAGCTTCTCCAGCTCATGGCTTTTTTCTGATTGTGTTTGAGTGTGAGCAGCTCCAGCTCTTCAGGTGAAAAACAGGCTGCAAAGAAAAAGGCAGAGAAATGTTTATAGGCAGGATACACAAAAGAGTTATTTTTGTGGGAAGAGAATGTTAGATGCTTAAAGAGAAGCCAATAAATCCACAGCAGTGGAGTGTGCCAGAGGTACAAAATGTGTTGGAACTCTGGATACCACTGTCATTGTATTCATGGCACAAGTGTTACACACACATTTGTATTTTGTTATGGAAATGAAGCAAGGAAGCTGGAGAGCAATCAGAATGAAAATCAGGGGCCTGGCTTCTCATTTATGTTGAAGCAAGCAAAACTTTTCACCTGCTTGCTTTCCATCCAGCAAACGGCTGGACTCTAGCTGAGCCTCACAACAGCAGCTTGTAATCCCAAAATCCAGATGAAACCCTGTCAGGGTCTGTCCGAAAATCCCTCATGTTTGCCTCACGACTGTCTCCAAGGACTGAGACCCTAGACCCTGAAAGTAGCTCTAGCCTGGCTGAGGTGGAAAGTCTGCCAAGCCTTAAGGACTGGTATGCGATGCCATGGGAACTCAGTGCGAGAACAATGGACTGGTCATGGTGGACTGAGCCCTAACCAGTTCATCCTGTACCTTTGGTCCTGTACTCTTGGTCCTGCACCGGCGCGACGGTTACAACTGGTTCCCAAAACAACGAGTCCACACCCACCGTGTAGCCAGGAGAGCTGCTGCTTTGGCCAGATGCCACCCGCTTTGAGGAACCCTATGAAAGACTGAAGGAGTTTTGAGGACTTTGTCCGGACCCCTCCTGGAGAAGACAGCCTATGAGCATCTCCTCAAGCTCCGAGGGCCTCGTCTCTTCAGACTGGTAGCTATAATCCCCTTCCTCTCTTTCTCTATCTTTCACTCTATCTCTTTATTTCTCTCCCACTATCGCAGTTGTTGGCACTAAATAAAAGTGCATTTTGTTTAAGCAAAGTGTTGTGTCCCCTGCTGTGTCTTTTGTGCTTTGAGATCTCCAAAAAGAACCTATCAGGGACCCTGCATGCACTTGCAGACCCTGACATTAAATTGGCGTAGTCGGCAGGATCTTGGTAGACAGATTAAGGGTTGCGGGTTATATGTAGTTTGTAACAGGGGAAGGACCCTCCCTTCAGCCGCGCCTAGCACGCCACGTCCAGTGAGCGCTGTCTAGAAAGCAAGGGGGGCGAGTGGAATTTCCCGCAAACTGCATCCACCCAGGTGAAAAGCATCCCCTGTCTTCAGGATTTTTAAGAAGGAGATCTCATTTGTACAAAAGATGGGACTGTGTTGTTTTATTTTTTGTGTGTGTTTTTGAGCTGTTTGGCGCAGTTGAGGAGACAACTATTTGTAACTAAGGAGTACCTCCCAAGCAGTTTTGGTCCCCTCACCCACTCCAGGGAAGCGAAGGGAAACACAGTTTTAGCTGTGCTTGTGTGTAATTTAAGAGTACCTCCCTGAAAGTGGTTTTGGTCCCTTCACAAAATGACTGAAAAATATAAAGATACATTTTTTGCTTTGCTAGTGAAATATGGTGCTAGACCCTCTCCAGCTGGAGAAGGATGGGCACAGGATAATTGGTTTAGCTTTGAACACATCGTAGATAGAATATATTCTTTGCAACATGATGCCAGATATAAGCTGGGCAGAAATAAAACAATACTTTGCTCAGTTTTGGGTGCTTGCCTATCAGCAGCCATTGAAACCTGTTTTAAACAGGTAAGTGAAGAGAAAGCAGTCATAGACTCCCTGCAAAATTTAGTAGAAGTCTTGCAGAAAGAATTAGAACATGAAAGGAGTATTAGAGAGGAGAGAGATAAACGGGTGAATGAAGAAAAAGCAGTAATAGGCTCCCTACAAACCCTAGTAGAAGTTTTGCAGAAAGAATTAGAATATGAAAGAAGTCTTAGAGAGGAGAGAGATAAAAACTTAAAACATGTAGAATAACTAAAAGAAGTAGAAGAGAAAGAAGCACACCACATTAAACACATATACCCCCAGAAAGAATTGGTACACATACAAAATTGTGGAGAATCTTGTTGTTCCAATTTGAGACCTCTCATTAAAACAGAATACAATTTTATAAGTGAAGAGGATTTTGATCCTCACATTACTACCAAAGAAATACCATACACTGCCACTGAATTAGCCAAATTAAAGAAAGAATATTCACATCTCCATCAAGAATCAGAGACTGAATATGTGTTTAGAGTCTCAGTCACTGGAGGAGATCAAATTAAATTAAGTGAGCAAGAAGCCAGTGGCTATTGGGGACATGGAGTTTTCTTAACAACAGGAAACACTCGAGCTCCATGGTCCCTGACACAGCGTGCGGCTTTTTGGGCCGGGGGAACGAGCCCCTTGGACAGGGGAGACCCCATAGCTATAATTAGTACCCCCGACCAACTCCTAGAAAGTGTGCACAAAGCTGCTTGCCTGCAAATGATTCATGAAAAGAAATTAATTCCTGGGTTTGAATCCCTGATGCAATTACCTGTGAAGCCTAAAATAATGACCCCTTTAATTCAAGGGCTTCTAGAATCACTCAAACCTACAGTGATTTCAATTCAAAAAACCACAGCAGCTGTATGTCCTGTAGGAAGACCAGATAGATTTCCTAGTAACCTGAACGACCCATTTGTTCCCCTTTATGACTTGTTGAGGAAAGGGGTAAAATGGGATTGGACTCCTTCTCAGGAGAAAGCATTGCAATTGCTGATTTTTGAAGCAACAGCTTATCAAGCACTGGGTCCCATCCATCCTACAGATCCCTTTCAGGTGGAATGGGGATTTGCTGCCTCAGGGCTGTCAGTACACATATGGCAGAGGGGACCTGAGGGTCCAACAAGGCCTGTGGGCTTCTATTCTTGTGGTTTCAGAGACGCTGAGAAAAGATACAGTACCTGGGAAAAGGGGCTGTTTGTGGTTAGTTTGGCTCTCATTGAAGTGGAAAAAATAGCACGTCACCAACCTATTGTGCTAAGGGGCCCCTTCAAGGTTATTAAGACAGTCACTAGTGGAACCCCCCGCTCCTGACGGGGTGGCTCAGAGGGCCTCAGTTAGAAAGTGGTATGCTCAGGTTGAACATTACTGTAACTTTTTCTCAATGACAGAAGGAGATGTAAAATTTTTAGCAATCCAAGAAACTGAGAGCTTGGATAGCAGCCATGACAAACCTGCCTCTGTAATCAAAGTAGCCCCTCATTTCTCCCCTGAACAATCAGCAAGTTCTTGGTTCACTGACACCTCTGCTAAACGAGAGGGGAAGGTGTGGAGATACAGGGCAGCAGCCCCCCACATTTCCTCTGGTGAACTAATTATTACTGAGGGAGAAAGCAGTGCTCAGGCTGGGGAGCTGACAGCTGTTTGGAGTGTTTTCCAACGTGAGGTATAGAATACCTCTCTTGTCTGTAACTACACTGACTCCTATGCTGTGTACCAGATGATCCTAACAATTGAGCATATTACCCTGGCCAACCTGTTCTGGTGGACCTCCCTTGCTATAGGGCTAGTACCACTTGTGCTAAAACCCTCTCTGAATAAGCATGCATGGACAGCTTCTGATGCTCTAAGAAAAGAGCAGTGGATAAAAACACGCTGGATAATTCCATCATTCTAACCTTTTCTGCCTTATAGTGGCAGGATTCTGTTGTGTTTACTTTTACAGAAGAACTCCGAGGGACATGAAGACCACCTAATCCATGATAAAACTGGTGATACTTTTCTGCATCCTACCACAACCCCATGGCCAGAAACCAGCTGAGTGGCCACGGTCTGAAATAATTGTGGTAGCATGCCAAAAAGGTGAAAGGATCTCTTTAAGCACAAAAAAGTTTGTACACACCCAAGTGTACAGGGTTATTGGCACAATTTCACATTAACACAAACTGTAGAAATAATTTGGTTTTGGTCCAAAAATACTGAAGTGCTTTCTTTTAAGTTTAAAGTATTGATTTAAATACTGGGGAGGACTTGATGTTAATGTTGTGACACCTACCACCCAACCACCGGTTATGCTCACCCCGAAAATCTTTGAAATCGGACCATATGTAATAAAGAAAACTGGCCAACAACAGATATTGTTCAATCCGGCATGGTCTCTTAAACAAGTTAAATTACTGATGCAGAACAGTGTTTCAGAAATTCAGTCAAACTGTTCACCCTTTTTGCAAACTTCGTTTCAAGGGTGGACCACCTGGCTGCGAAAACGGAACCCTTCCAAGAAACGGATGGCAAGAGACATAACCGGTGTTGTGGGAACAGGATTGGGAATCCTAAACAGTATTGATTCGGAAGTATTGATGAATAAACTGGTTGCCACCACAAGAGACTTGACAAAATTACAACAACCCTTGCAGTCCTCTTTATCCGCCCTGGGAACACAACAGTGGTTGTTATCAAACATATTACCAAATTGGGAAAAGGTAAATGTGAATAATCATAAATTAATGATTGATGCACTTAGTGTCGCACAAAACAACATTTCCCTGGCCCTTAGCTGCATCCAGGCACAGCTCTGGATGCAGACAGTTGTTGCCTCAATTATAAGAGAAGGTGAAGAAGGCATTTTCCCTACTGAAATTCAAAAAATAATTTGGGACAATGTAGATGATTTTGAAAAGGAATTCCAATCCTGGTGGAACTTGGTGAACTTCACTTAACGGCCAAGTACAAACACAGCCACAGCTTTTGTGTTAACGATATCTAATGCTTCAGTGCATTTGATTTTCCCTATCATTGCATTAGGACTGAATCATGACGGAGCTATTCTCTATCCTTCCGAGCATAGAGAATGGGCCCGTCAAATTGGTAAGAAATGGCAAACTGTAAATTTAGAATCTTGTATTGTCCGGGAGCAACAAGGTTTTATTTGTGAAAGCAATGCAATTATTGCTCAAGACATTTGTTTGGACACAGAGCAGAATATTTGCCATTTTGAAGTTCACCCTGATGAGACTTAATTAACAGCAAATTAATTAGAGTTGTTTGTTGTTTGTTTTGATTAGTATTGTTTGTTTTAATAATGTTATACTGGGATTAAGTTTTGTTTGGAAATTTTGTTTAAGAAATTTTTAAAAGAATTTTGTGGATTGTTTTGATTGTTTTCGAAGAAATTGTTTCAATTATAAGAAAAATTGTTATAATCAATATTTATCATTATTTCCTATTCGATCTTTTCTTAATCCCTGTCCTTGTTTCTTTTACTTTTTCCCTCTTCCTCTTTGATATCTTTTTCTGTTTTTCTGGGATATATGCTACCAGAACACTGATGAATCGAGCCCTGAAGACATTGTGACAACGCTGCAGACCTTGCTGATGGAGTACTCTCGTCACCAGTCGTGAGTCACGGGGTGGTGTCAGGGTCTGTCCGAAAATCCCTCATGTTTGCCTCACGACTGTCTCCAAGGACTGAGACCCTGGACCCTGAAAGTAGCTCTAGCCTGGCTGAGGTGGAAAGTCTGCCAAGCCTTAAGGACTGGTATGCGATGCCATGGGAACTCAGTGCGAGAACAATGGACTGGTCATGGTGGACTGAGCCCTAACCAGTTCATCCTGTACCTTTGGTCCTGTACTCTTGGTCCTGCACCGGCGCGACGGTTACAACTGGTTCCCAAAACAACGAGTCCACACCCACCGTGTAGCCAGGAGAGCTGCCGCTTTGGCCAGATGCCACCCGCTTTGAGGAACCCTATAAAAGACTGAAGGAGTTTTGAGGACTTTGTCCGGACCCCACCTGGAGAAGACAGCCTATGAGCATCTCGTCAAGCTCCGAGGGCCTCGTCTCTTCAGACTGGTAGCTATAATCCCCTTCCCCTCTTTCTCTATCTTTCACTCTATCTCTTTATTTCTCTCCCACTATCGCAGTTGTTGGCACTAAATAAAAGTGCATTTTGTTTAAGCAAAGTGTTGTGTCCCCTGCTGTGTCTTTTGTGCTTTGAGATCTCCAAAAAGAACCTATCAGGGACCCTGCATGCACTTGCGGACCCTGACAAACCCCAAGTCTGGTTTGTGTTCTGTGCCTTTGCTGGAACTTGGAATATTTTACGTGGCTGTTAAATATACATGTGGCGTTAAACGAGTTGAAATATTATGCAGCAATCACAGATGATGATAATTGTAGATCCAAAACAGCATGTAAAATAATAATAATAAAAAAAGTGTTGCCAGAAGCTGAAATTACATAGCTGGTGACAGCTCTTGTTCGTTGCTTTGAAATGGGTGGGCTGGTCTGTGTTGTGTATTTGAAAAGCTGTTGCTGTCGTAGCAAAACCTGAAGGAATTTAATATGAAGCTATTTTTATGTTTTTAGAGATCATCGAGTAGAAATTAAAACCAAACACACTAAGGCACTTTTTTTCCTTCTTTATACAGGGGATTTGGGAAGCAAGGATTCCAGTGCCAAAGTAAGCCACAACTGCTTTGCTGGCACACAGAGGTGGTGGCACCTCATTTTGAAGGTACCCAAAACTCGCCAGCAGCAAGAGAGAAACAGTCCTGGAAAAACCAAGCAAACATCACTGCCTATGTGAATTCTAAAAGAAGGCAATTGTTCAATTAAGTAATTATTGATTTTTCTATAATTTACATTGAACGATCGAGTAATTATTCATACTGTGATAATATAAAAGATTGGATTTTTTTTTTTAATCCCAGCCCAGTAAATATTGTATACTCTGCAAGATTCTAACTTTTCATGAAAATAATCTGTGCAGTTTAGCTTTGCAAAGATCATTTTTCTCCTCAGAAGCTCTTGTCTGTGTGGGCATTTTGGAAAATGGATTCACTTTTTAGTCATATGGCTTCTTTTCATAACCCAAAGTCCCTGGTTTTCATTTCCATACAATGCATGTTCAGGAGGACTTTGGCTTTATCTCTGTATTAGGACAAGACAATTCTGCCTTACGTAATACTGAATTACAAACAAGAAAAATCCACCTGTATAAAATCACTGATTTAATCAATCTGCTAAGCTTGAGAAACTGAAAGCTGCTGTGGTAGAAGTGTAAATGCTGTGTTCTCACACAGCCTGTATTTCTGCCAAATACTTACCATTATTTGGCATTTAATCATGAAATAACCACACCCAACTAGTGCAGGTTTTTTCCTTTGTCATATGGTTGCTTAATTAGGATGAGCTTTTTGTTGTCCCTCTCACTTCTCCACCTTCTCCCTGTCACTTCTGCTGCAGCTGCATGTTGTGTACTCATTAGTTGGCTTTTTCCTTCCTTCTTTCCTGTCATTTCTGATGGGTATTGGCTCTTGCCTTAGAGCACGTTTGACTCTCCTGAACATTGCTTTTACTTAGCAGTTAGGGAAATTATGGATTCTGTGGTATTTTTGTGAAAGTTGATGTGAGCTGATGCTTCTTGAAATTAAACCTCTGAGAAAGTGGATGTCAAAGACTGATGCCTTTGAAAGATTAGTGATAAATAATTGTTATTTCTGCAAGTTGAGCCTTGCAGACACACACAGCATTTCCTGATGGAGGTAAGCAGGCATCCATGATTTTTCCTCTGTGCCCCAAAACATTAATATGAAATTTTGTAGATGTCGCCCAGGTTTTTGCCCCCATCACATCCAAAGCAGTGCTGTAGATGAGTGTGCAGTGCTTAGGTGGTAATGGAATGGCATTTGCCCAGTCTCATTCAGGACAGCTCAGTGGTTACTAGTTCAGGAATTATGTAGAGGTTCATTACAGATTCCTCTTGGTAGACAGAAAAGAATTTGGGCTGCATTATCCAGCCTAGCTTTTGCAGCTTGCACGGTGCTGACTTTCTCCTGTCTCCCAGCTGGGGGCTCAGGCTGGGCAGGATGCCCTGCCCTGAGCCACAGATCCACTCTGGCCTGGCAGCTCATCTCCAGGGGTTTGGATTTCCTTTCCTTTTCATTTTCCTTTCCTCTGCCTGGAATTCCTTCTACCATCGTAATTCTGCTGAGCCAGGAGCAGTTCTGCTGCTGAGGACTGATCTGTACAGAGCCAGCTGAAGTTCTGCAGTCAGTCTTGTTTCCCCTGCAGATGCTATTCATGGATACAACCAAGAGCCAAAGCAGTAGAGCAGCTCTGTTTGTTCCTAAGTGCCTCAGAAGTGACTCTTTTTAGGAATCGACATATGCTCAAACTTGACTTTTGTCTGTATCAGAGCGAGAACCTGCACTTTTTCTTTGGAGACTGCTGTATCCAGTGGTTTCGTCTGTTTTCTTGGTCAAAATCTCTGAGAAAAACTCTGATTATACATGGTTTGTAGCAAGCTGTTGTTTGTGCTCTAATAAGTTTAAGTAATGGGGTTTTGTAACCCCAATCATTCATTACACTTGTGTTCAAAATCAACGAGTTCATACTCTTGGGATAATATTCTTGAAAAATAAAGCTTCCATGATAAAGTTAAGCCAATGTTTTTTCAGTTCAACTTTCTGAAGCTTCTGTCTAAAATGTCACCAGCTAAAGCCGGAAAGTCAAATCAGTGATCAAAATTACTGAGAAGACGAGGAATTAAAGCCAAAAGTCTGAAACTAGAAGGTAGGCTGCAGAAAAAAAACCCCTAAATTCTACAATGAAATTACTGTCTTTACAGAGGAGAATGACAAATGGAGAATCAAGTGGAATTTTCAGTAGGACATGAAGGGAAGAATACTGCAGTGACAGCTCTTAGCATGACTGGAGTTCTTGGTCCTTCAGCGTTTCCATTATAAAAAGCCTTTTCTACTCTGTTTTCAAGAGTGTTGTAAAATCTCTCACTAGATACAAACTTGATCTCAGGTAGAATTCAGAGCTGGGGGCTTTGTTATTTCCAGTTGTTTGAAATTCCTCTGGCCGTTGATAAAAAGGGGAAGAAGAGGAAGGCCCACAACAGTCACACACCACACTCAAGTGATGTTTCTACTATCAAAAAGTGCAATTCTATCAGTAATTGCATTAGAGTTCTTTAATTAAGCAAAAGGTCTTAGTTGTTATGCAGTTTTAAGTATTGCAGCAAATGTAGTATGTTCTTATACATTTTAAAAACTTCCATTAAAAAAGTGTCACACAAAATGCAGTCCTAGTTTTATTTTTGAGATGCCCTCAAAGAAAACATTCCCATATTTTAATAAAGATTTTATTAGAATTTAAACTGTGCTATAGTGAAATGATCTGATTTTGGACCATTAATACCTTTTTTTCATTGGACTTGCTTAGATCCTGTTTCCACTTGCATGTTATCACTTTGGCTTTCAGATTTTGATGCCTGTTTCTGCTGTAGTGTTCAGCTTCAGCATTCCATAAAGACATTTAAATGAGCTCTTAAGAATGGAAGAGAATTATTTCCATTTATTTTCCTAAAACATTTTGCAATATAATTCTTTTCACCTCCTTTTTTGTGGGATCCTGATGAATTTGCAAAAGACAGCAAATTAAATTTTGGTGTGGTTTTAATGCCCTGAATGTGGCAGAGGGCCAGGTGCAATTGCATTATTACCAGACAAATGCTCAGCAAGGGACAGTCCACGTCCTAAGTAGCTTGTCTTTCTTAATGGGTGTATTTTAATGTGGCTGCTGAATATTCCAGCAAACAGAACCTCAGAAAGACTGCTGAGGTTTGCAGCCAGGAACTGGGATGTGCTAGTTCATGGAGAAGAGGCAGAATTCTGTTGCATGATTGAAAAGAAGTTTTTCAGATAAGGGGGTTGGGGATCATGAAGTAGCAGTGGAAAATATCTGTCTTTTTGGCCATGCGTGGGTTTGAAAATCAGCTTGAAAGACTTCAGCAGGATTAGTGTTCACATAGGGATAGGATTCAGGAAGAATCTCTTCATAGGAAGGGTGGTCAGGCATTGGAAGGGACTGCCCAGGGAGATTTGGAGCCTCTGTCCCTGGATGTGTCCAAGGAATAACTGGTCGTGGACTCAGTTTTCTGGGCTGGTGACAAGGTGGAGATTGGTCGCAGGTTGGACTCGATGCTCTGGGAGGTCTTTTCCAGCCTCAGTGATTCTGGGATTCTATGCAATTTTTATCCCTGTTACTAGAAAGCATTTTGCCATTTGGTATTTGTGGTTTGTTGTTGATTTATAGAAACATGAAGTATTTTAAGTATTGTGTTTGTGAAACAGAAGCTCTCATTCTGCTGTTTTGCTCTTGCTCTTTGCTGTTGATCATGTCTGTGGCAGTGCAAACACGATGGGAGGATTATTCCAGGGAGTTTTGGCTTTGTTATGTTTTCTTACGTTGTCAAGCAGGCCAGCAAGCTGTCTGTAGCACTGAAAGCTTTCCTCTGATGTGCACCTGGAAATACTGCAAGAACAATTTGAAAACCAGAATCATTTTAACCTTTTTCAATCTGCCACAGCATGAAAGTTCCTCTTTTGAGACAGCCAACTTTAAATTAAGCAAGCAATTAAGTTAAATTTTGGCTTCATCATTATTTTGATAGACTGTTCCACTCTGAGTGTAACCTACACTTGTTTCTTTCTGTTGGATTTGTAAGAAGCATTTTTCTGGTGAACAGAGATCAACAAATAGGAACGCACTAAGATGTGAAGAGCAAACATTGTAGACCATGGATTTCTGTAGGTTTAGAGGCTGTTTTAGGTTCAGCACTGAAGGCTCAGCACATTTCCTCAGGGCAGAAATATTTTTAGTTACAGTAATATAAATGTGATCAGCTCATGTTCCTGATCAAGGGTCTGTTGTTAATTCTCTCCTGAATGGTCAGGATTTGCAGTTATTACAGCAAGTTTTCCCTCTTTTCCATGGTTGCTGCAGGCTTTGCTGAAGGGCAATATTCTGCTGTAGTTCACCTGTGAAATACATTTGGCTTTAGGATAGTAGTGAGCTGAGGAAGAGTTTCACATTTGTGTCCTAATTTGCATAAATAAAAATTAGAGAAATCAATTAAGCAGATCATTATGCTTCCCTATCTGAGCAACTATTGCTCTTTCCACTGTTTTTTCCTGTCTTCCCTCAATTTATTTTCAGCTCAGCTTTCTCTGAATGTTGAATTTTACCTTCCATTGTTGCCCTAAGCTGCTTGGAACAGCTTGTGCCTGGCTGGGTCTGGGCTGGGCAGACATCTACAGCAATTCCTTCAGTAAAGGGGAAAACAGGGACATTTTATTAGTTTTTAATAGTCAAATATTGTAACATTGGCACATCCAACCAGCACTTCATTTCCTCTGCATTGTTTATCTTTTATCTGATGATTCTTGACCTCTCTTCTACAACAAAAAGACCAAAGAACCCCTTGGTGCCACCTCATTTTTAAACCGTGTCTTTTCATTAGAAATGTTGCATTAAAGGTCTGTCTAGTGATTAGGTTGAGAAACTAATTTTTAATGTTCTATGATCTGAAGATTTGAACCAATGAAAACTCTGACCACTTCCAGCCTGGTTGACACACAGTTTTTCATCAATGCTCAGTGCTGATATATTTATAGCAGGAGCAGCAGCATTCTTTTCTGTGTTTGGATCAAGACTTAATACTTGGTTTTCCATCCTGATGACTGTGTTTCCCCTACAGTTTCTTCTTCCTTTTACAATCTTCATTTTCCTTTGTAACCTAAGAAAAATCGATTGCATTGTGACGTTGCTTCTCATAAAAATAGTTTGTCTTCCTTCCTTGGAAATGTTTTTGCCAAAGGGTGGACAAGACATAAAGCAAGTTCCCTTTTCTGTGCCAGAACTGCTTCTCTTGTAACATTATCATTTTTGTGGTGAGATGGGGCATTACAGACCAGGGCTTGAACAATGGGGGTGTTTTCCTTTGTGCTCTTTATATTATTTATTAGTCATGTGCTACAGTTTACATTAACTAATGTTGCTGTGAGCCTGAGATTGAGAAATTAATTCCATGGAAGGCTGTGCCTGTGGAGCTTGAAAGTCAGCGTGAAATCTTCTCAAATGGGAACTCAGTAAAAACACACTTCCAGCAGCTGCCTCGTTACTGTATTTTCATGTGCATAACTTGGAGGTGTCTGCTCAAAAATCAAACCCCCCCAGAGTAAAACCCAAACAGTTACACACGCTCCCCAAAAAATCACAACCCAACCAAAATAATAAACAGCACCTGGGAGCATAAATTGTATCTGCACACAGTTTCCATGATTCCTCTCCTTTGTCCTTTCCTTTGGCCTTTTTCCTCTTCTCAAAGGGCAGTAATTTTACTGCTCTGCAGATAATTTGACATATACACACACACAGACAAGATGCTTGTTGTGCATTTGTCTTGTCAGCTTCTATTTATTGTTCCTCCCCTCGTTTGGCTGTCCTTACTCTTCCAACATCTGACCCATTTGATGAGGAAATATGGTGCCATTAATTGCTGATGCCTGTGAAAGTTGAGATTGTTCCTTTTTCTGCAGGGGAACTCTGAGAGATCTTTGGAAAATTGCCCAGGTTCTGAGTTCCTCCTGAGAACAGCAGTGATGGGTGAAACTCCTGAGTCTTAATGAGTGCAGACCCATCAGTGCTGGTTCAGACCAGGAGAACCCTTTGGAAATGTGTATCCCAGTCATCCCAGCTCTGTCTGTGTTGCTGGGTGGTCCTGGAGCATGGAGCTTGTTTTTGGTTCCTGGATCCCACTGCAGCTCATTGGACAGAAAGCCCTGAACTGGAGCGCTTAGTTCACAGCATTTTCCTCTACAGATGTGCTCCTTTTGGAGCATCGCCTGACAATGCAGATGTGCAGGTTCTGCTTTCAGCCATTGCCTTCTGTGCTGGGACAGGGATTTGTTGTCCCTGAGCTGGGTAGAAGGGGCAGTAGGACATCTGTGTCAGGACAGGGAAGGTGCCTCTGTGTGTGTTGGTGAGGGTTCTTTGTTACTACAATCACATGCTCTCACAAAGTTCAATATATTGAGTAGATCAGGATGAGTCACCACTCCTGGAGGGATTTGAAGATGTGGATGTGGCACCTGGGGACATGGTTTAGTGGTGGCATTGGCAGTGTTAAGGGCTGGACCCGATGATCTCCAGGGTGTGCAGTGACAGACTGAGGGAGGGCAGGTTTAGGTTAGAAATTGGGAAGAAATTCTTTCCTAAAAGGGTGGGGAGGCCCTGGCACAGGGTGCCCAGAGAGGCTGTGGCCGCGCCTGGACCCCATTGCACTCCTGTTTCCTGGAAAATTTCCTTGGTGATCCTGTGCTCATCAGACCTCAAACATAGTTAAACCTTATCTTGCAGCAAACATTTTATTTCTTATATTTCATTTCAAGAGCAAAACCATCTTCACCCTTCCCACATTCTACCATGTGAAGTTTGGTTTTGTTTACTTGCATTGGTCAGATACCCCAGCAGTGTGTTCCAGTAAGGAGACTGACTGTTCCAGTGCCCTGGCTGTAATTCCATGAAGCTCTTCAGCTTCTAATTGAACATGTGGGATTGACAGCTGATTCCCAGTTGACAGATAAACTAGTTTGAGGCCTGGGCAAGATCAAGGTTATTCATATTCTTAATTTTCTGCTCTCCCTTGGTTATCCTGCACATCAGCCGCTGTTACACAGCCACATATGGTGTTCATTTTATGCAAGATTTTTGTGGATGCCATGAGCAGAATTTAATGAAATGTTGGAAAGAAAGTTGCAAGAAGATGAAGAAAACAGATTTCCCTGTTGGGATGCATCGAGAATTATTTTTTTATGTTTGTTTTTGTGGGTTGTTTCTCTTTAGGGTGAGAGGTAAAAATAATGAGTTATTTAATAAATACTTTAGGCTCTGTTCCTCAGCTTTTCCATCTGCAGTAGAAAGCATGAAAGTCTAAGAGAGAAGGACTCTCGTGTGTGTAATTAATAACAGGAACTACCCTTGAAGTGCTTTTAAATTCTCGTGGATGCTGAACATTTTAATTCTAACTGTTTCCAGCAGTGCCTGTTGAAGGCTTGCAGAGGCTGGCAGTGCTTGGAGCTGGTTATCAACTGTTAATTTTTCAATTGCAGCTATTTATGAATAATGCCTTCCATAAATGTGATTCATAACTGTTACTTTCTAAGTCAGGCAGCCAAATGTGCATATGTAACTTTTCTGTGCATTTCAGTATCATTTACTCTGGTTTCTTAATAAGAATGTGATTTACATGAAGTTTTTTTCTTCCCTTTTGCAATGACATAATATAGACTTGAAGGTACTGCAGGCACATGGGTCTTTTTTTCAGCATATCTTCTAGTTGACTTACTTTACATTTTGAAATCACATTAATAATTAAAATCTTTTCATCAAATGAGCTTTATTAGAAGTCTGGCCTATGTCCTTATAAAGGTAGAAGTCTGCTGGAATTACTGTTTTTGTCTGTCCTGTCTAGTTTACAAAATGTCCTTTTTTATTTATCGTTTAGTCTGATACAGAAACACGCTTTTTGAACTAAAAGTGCAAATGCATCCAGAACACCAAGAACGTAGCCATTATTGCTCTTAGTTTGCTACTTTTTAGTTTTTAAAATGAAGCTGCAAAAGTCTAATGAATGCTTGTCTTTACACAATGGCCTGTCAAGACTGAGGAGATTGTCTCATCACTTCCAAAGAGAGATTCTGCCACTGTCAGAAGTGTCAGTGGATGGACACTGCTCAGCACAAAACGATGCGCTGAGGCGCAGCACCGAGAGCCTGTCCAGCCCGGCCACCACGTCGGGCGGGAAGGGCAGCAGCCCCGCCCGCCGCTCCAGCTCCCGCTTCAGCCGCTCCCGGTGCCGCTTGGCCAGGTTGGAGTCGCCGCCTTCGGCCGGGCCCGGCCGCGTGCCGCTGGGCACAGCCGCATTACCGGGGAAGGGGGACACCTCTTGTTATGAGTAAAAAATTGTTCATTTCTCAAAGGTTATGAAGTGTCACATTATGACAGGTTGCTAAGGAATTGTTAATTACCCCTTGTTCATCCCTTGTTAATTACTCTGTTGATCATTAACTGTTCATCTCCTGTTAGAAATTCTCTTTCTGTCGGGTTGGGTTTCACTGTCGCTGCTTCCTAGAAAATGGCTCCCAGGAAGTGACATCAGAAGCAGTATGCAAATGGAGGAAGGTGTCAAATTCAGCACCGAAAACCCCTGAAACAGCGAGCCACAAGGAAATTGAAGGACTCCAACCACTGTAAAGAGTGAGCAATTAATCCGAGTTTCTGCAGGAACCTTTCTAATGCCTCACTCTAACCAACAGAAACATCGGCTAGTATGAGGACCCCTGACTATGAGTCGAATCCCGCCGGTCCCATGAGGATGGAATCCCTGGCTCGGCCTGCGTGCAAAGCGGACAAAGCTGCACTCCTCCTCTTCTGTGCCACTCTGGGAAGCAGCGGCGGCGTGCGCGTGACCCGTCGGGCCCCCACCCGAGCTGGTCACTTTCTAATAAAGGAACTTTAAAGGACTACGATCTCCTGCACAAATTTATTTCACCCCTCAGCCCTTCCCCGGCCCCCTCAGCCCCCTCGCCCTCACTCACGCCTGCGGCACCAGCTTCCTCCGCCTGCGCCCCATGTACAGGGCCGGGCCGGCAGCGCCCGACCGCCGCTCCCTCAGGGCGAGAGGCGGCGAGAGCGGGAGCGAGAACGGCCCGGCCCCGGTGACGGGGGAGACGGGGCTGGACGGGATCTGGGGCTGTGGGGGGACTGGGAGCGGCGGGGCTAGGTGTGCGATAGAGGGCTTTGGGGGCTGAACAGGGAGTGGAGCTGAGGGACACAAGGGATGGTAGGGGCGAGGGACAGAGGGGGTTGATGAGGAAGGGAAGGGGGCCGAAAGAGGATTCGGGGCGCGAAGGGGCTGTGGGTGGCGGTGAGCAGGGGGCCATGGGTGGGTAGGGATGTGAGGGTGTTGATGGGGAGCTGGGGACCGGACCGGGGGTGTCAGTGGCTCGAACAATCCGCCTGGTGCTTTGGCAGTGATGGACAGAGCCGCCTGCCCGGTGCAGAAGAGTGCGCACACCCGAGGCTTGCAGATTTGCCATGTGGAGTAAGTCCTTATCATGCCAATGTCCTCCCTCACGTAATGGCTCAGCTGTGAAAACTCCGTTCCCAAGTCTGGGGACAGTCACACATAAGCTGAAGGTACCCATCTCAACTGATGGGCCATCGTTAATTCAACTGCGCTCACCTGGAGACAGCTGCAGCATCTCCGAAGGTGTAAAGAGTCCCCGAGCGTCCCGTGATCCACAGTATTACCGGTGTGAAGCTCCCCGCCCCAGGGAGAGGTACAGGGGATGTTCCCACGTAGCCTCAGCAGAATAGAAACCCCACGCATGTGGTGTTTGTTGGACTGTTTCCCTTCAGCACTCGATGGATGTAGGCTGCAGTCACTTTCTCTCCACGCTCCCATCTTTTCCCTCTCTCCCCCTCACGTTTACGGTTAAATAAAGATCCATGCTATTGGCCCCAGCATATGGTGCCATTTACACCGTATTTTGGGCAGACGCATCTCTGTAATCATTTTTAATCGTCAGATATTAACAACCATGTGTGCCAATGAGGAGTGTAAGCCTGCCTGTGAGTCCCACAACCCCACAGGGCAGTTTGGGGGTGCAAAGGGGGGACACTGTCACGCCTCTGCTGCCGTGCATGCCCACAGTAGCTGGGGACAGTCACAAACAGGAGTGTCACCCACCCAGCACCAGGGCCAGGCTTTTCTCAGCACTTGCTCAGTCAAGGAGGAAATGGCGAGACATGGTTTTGGGTCAAAACAAACATCAGCACAAAGCAAATCGCCTTTTAATACATCGCCAAACACAGGGGTGAGGCTCCAGACAGCTCTTTTCCCCTCAGCACCTTCCAGCTGCCACCAGCAGCACAAAGAAATCATGGAGCAGAAAATGAGACGCTGCCACCAGAACAGACTTTATCTGTACAGCCACGAGGTACAGAGAGATCAGACACCAGTGACAGAGCACGGGGCGGGGGGGGTCTGTCACAGCCCTAAGCAGCAGTGCCCCCATCTCTTGAAGCACTGGGAGCCCCTGGTACGCCCCCAGCACCGTCTCACAGGCACCAGAACAACAGAGGCTAGTGAGCAGAGTCCATCCTGCTGCTTTTTGGATCTGGATCATGGCCAGTCAACTCCTTGCCTGACCTAGGTGCTCCTCGAAGCCGCCTCAGAGTGGTCCAGCACGTTTCAGCATTGCTGTGCTCGCAGCCTGCAGAGAGGAGCTTGACCTTTCCCAGGCCCCATGAGCAGAGGCAAGGCTGGGCATGAAGGAAGAGACCCGGGGAGATGAGGCCACTCTACACCGGGACATGTGGGCTTGCTCCTGGCCCTGCGCTGATTACCTGATTTAATTTGATCCAAAAAATGCTTAACACTGGTGTGCGAGGCAGATGCGATGCTCAGGTTGATGGGTGCATGAGGGGAAGGTGTGAATGTCCCCAAGAACTCTGATCTCTCTAACCCAAGGTTGCAAGTCAGTGTGGACTCAAATCATCCCCACCCTCCCCCCCAAAAAAAATCATTGCTTTTTTTGTGGATTTCCCTGATGAATCTGCAAGACTTTGCTCTCATGGTGGGGAAAAAACAATTCATTCAAATCTTAGGTTACGTATATGGAAAAGGAAGAGAATTCAACAAAGTGGTTGTTCTGGGCTGCAGAACAATGGTTTGAGGGGCACCAAGTGGGTCTGAAGTGGAGAGGCAGCCAGTGGTCACTGCATCCCTCCCTGCCTTTCCTTCTCACTGCTTTGGCAAAACCACAGGGGGAAGCCCCACTCTTCTCTGTCCCACGGCACTGTGGAGCAGAGAAGAGGACGACAAGGACAAGCCAGTGACAAACCCAAGGGGAGCTCAGCTGGACCTTCCCCACCCTGCATCCCAGTAAAGTCACAATGCCTGGTACCTACCTCTCCCAAACTCCCCTGGGAGGCTGCTGGAGAGCCCAAATCCCCAGGATGCCTCCACTCACACCAACTCCACCTCTCACCGAGACCCTTCAATGCTGCTGAGCTTCTTGAAGTGCTTGGTAACATCTTTTCCAAAGGATTTGGATGGTCTCTGGAGGAGATGGAGAGCACAGGAGGAAAAGAGGCTCAGGCCAGCAGAGATGAAGCAGGGGACTAAACAGCAACATGACAAGGGTGGTCCAACACAGGAGATGAGGAGAGCATGCTGTTTTGTTGAGAAACAGCAGTTCAGGGCTGCCTGCCTGTGAGGCAGCAGCTCCATCTGCAAGAGGCTGCCCCAAGCACATGGATGTGCCAGCAAGCAATGTCCTTCCTTGGACCCCAGAAGCCCATAAGCCTCCCCAGTGGCACAGCTGCATCTCCCTGAAAGACTTCTCACGGAACAAAAAGTCCAAACCACTTCATCTCAGACTGCCTGACGGCATTGGAAGACAAAATGCTGAGAGACCAGGGGGCACGGGGCACAGCTGGCAGGTATGAGAAGAGCTCACGGCTGCTGGTGGCTTTCCAAGACAGGGCTCCTGGTTCACATGGAGCCCCAAACCAGGCTGCCCACAAAGGATGGTGTGGCTGCACTCCTGGCAGACCTCCACAGGAGCCGGGCACCCCTCAGGTCCTGCAGCCCTCGCACCTCCCCTTGAGCTGGATCTCACAGGTTCAGAGGGGCTGCCCAGCTGAGAAGGGAACTGATGGGCAGCCAGGACCCTGCCCGGAGCACAGGGGTGCTCCTGCACCCACCTTCACAGGGAGAGCTGCTGAGCACCTTGAAGCCAAGCCCGGTGAGGAGGAGGGTGCTCCAGGGTGGTTCTCAGCAGGGCAAGGCAAAGCGCCTGGCTGCTGGGGAAGGGATTCTTTAGCAGCATCCCTCAGGAAGTTGCTCTCCTGCCAAAAAGGCTGTTTCCATACTGGCACTTGGACAGCACAATGCAGTCCATCTGGTGGGTGCTGGGATCCATGCTGGAGTTCAGCAGGAGTCCGCTGTGCTGCGCTGGCCCTGCCCATGGCTCCTCTGAGGAGCTGCCCCAGCCTGTGGGAGCCACAGCTGTGAGAACCCCTTGTCCTCTCGGAGCACTGCCTGCTCCCCCTCCCAGGAAAAGCTGGGTTCTACGTGGGCTACCAGGGGCTGTTTGGGGAAGCCGCCATGCCCTGGCTGCTGCCTGCCTCCTAAGGGTGCAGGGAGAGCAGCCTCCACATCATAGAGCTTCCCATCCCCAGAGAACAGGGACTCATGCAAGCCCTGGGCAGGGCAAGGAAAAGACTGGGAGGTGGGGGTGGCCACCACAGCCAAGCCCCCGGGGAATTCTCAGGACTGCCACCTGGCAGAGTCTGGGACTCCACGTATGCTCCTGCAGCTCCCAGTCTTTTGGAACTATGGCCAGCGAAGCCCCCGACGGGCAACTGACTGGGTTTGCCTGGAGGAGGACATTGTGCCACAGAGTCACCAACGTGTTTGAGTGCAACGGGGGTGTTTTGGTCCGGAGCTCCAGGATGCAGAGAGGCGGGAGGAGTGTGGCAATGGCAAAGAAAGCACTTTGGGGACTTGTCTGCTGCTGACTTTTGCTGCCCAAGAGGGAACTTCAGGCCCCCATGGAAATTCAAGGCCTTACAGGGATTAGAAAATGTGGGTGTGAAGCAAACAGGCTGGTGGGAACTTGCTGTGCTCTCACCCCTATGGGACACAAGTGGCTCTGGGGGAACACCCTGCAGGCACAGGAGGAGCAGAAGGGTGTCCCAGCATTACCAAGAATCCCAAGGAGTTATCCAGCAGGCAGCGGAAGCGGCAGGTGAAGCTCCTCTCCACCAAGGATTGCTTCTCAGCATGGAGGTGCTGGGGGCTGGATGTGGCGCTGCGTCTGGCAAGCAGCGGCTGCTCAGGGGGAAAAGCTGGAAAAGCAAACGGAAGTTTTCCAAACTGTGCTGCACGCCCTGAGCTCACGGATCAGAGCTGCTCAAGTGAACCCCTGCAGGGATCAGCCTGGCACTCACTGTCAGCAGCATGCAGTGGGGTCCTCTGCAGCTGGCGGTGGAAGACGGCCCTGTCGTCCGCACGGATCAGCTCGTACACGCTCTGGTAGATGAGATCTGACTGGAACGACAAAACAGAATAGTGACTGCTCCTGGACAGCCTGGCAGAGGTGTCGGGAAGAGGACACGGCAGAAGGTTTCCCTTCCTGAGTGCTGTAAGTGCAAGACTGAGTGTAAAGAAAAGGCAAACTCCAGCTCCTTCCCCTGCCACAGGAGCTGCTGCCCTTAGGGAAGCTTTGCTCTCCATCTGCATCTCCTTCCCACACCAGGACTGCATCCATCTGTTTCCAGCCAGGAAAACATGGTGCTCACCTGGTGGAAGCCCAAGTAGTCCTGCACGGAAGGGGAGATGTAGAAGATGTAGCCGTCTCCAGTCACGGTGATGACAAATCCATTGAGTGCCTGAAAGCAAAAGTTCAGTCCAAACTTACTCTGTTTGAGGGCTGTTGAGGGCTTCTCTGCGGGTGTTTGCAGGGGGTTGGGGTTGGGGGACGTGATGGGGAAGGAGTTGTCTGGAAGGTGAGAGGTCTAGGCTGGAAACTGAGTCCGCTTGAAGGCAGCATCTGTGGTCTGGCACAGCTTTGCTTATGGAGGGCAGAAGAAATATCTGTGACTAGTTCTGTTCATGGTCCTGAGTCTCCTGCAGGGAACAAGATGGGAGAGCTGTACTTTATTGGCCACTTAGGTATCTCTACTGGGGGAGGATGAGCCCTTTTTCCATCTACTCATTTGTTTGGGCTACTTTTGTAAGACTGAGTGGACTTTCATTCCTTGAGAGCTTTTACTCCTTAAGAGAATGACGATATTATCATCCCTTCATTGAAAACCATTTGCACACCAAAGAATGGTCTTCTTTTTGCCTCTGTATAGTGCTATGTTTCCAGAGTGACTTTCAGTGGAATGTGTTACGGCAAACGAGTTGCTGCTTTTAGATGGGAACAAACTTCCAAATCATTCACATTCCCCAGCAATGGCTATTAATTTGAGAAGTTTGCAAATTTTGGAACTACTCCAGTGGCCCAATGAGAAGTAAAGCCTTCCTGAATTGAGGATTCTTAAATGGCCTGATCCCGCAGAGCAGGGCAGGGTTTGCTGATGGTTTGAGCTGCTCCTAAAGATCCTGTTGGTCTGTCTTAGACACCTGGGGCCAGGGATTCCTTCCCAACTGGGCCACTTTGGGTGGGCTGGGGGCGGCCCCAGGGCAGGTGGCAGTGTGTGCAAGGGCCCTTTGTGACACGCTGCAGCATGGTCACCATGGCATGGAACAGGACAGGGTGTCCAAGGGCCCTCCCTTTGTGACACGTGGTGACATAGGAGCTGGCGGTGACAAGAGCACGCCACAGTGCTCGGAGCAGGCGACGGGACAGGACGGGACAGAGCGGTGTCGTGAGGAGCCCCCGCACAGCGCGCTCGTTCGTGTCTGACCCGGAGCTTTTCCGAGGCATTATTCCTACAGGTGACCTCGTGGCAGGACGTCGGGACTTGGCAGCCCGTGGCCTTCCCGAGGCTTTTCTTTTGCAGGTGCCCGTGAGGCCAGACTGAGGGAATTGGCGACCACAATCCTTAACGAGGAGTCTCCTGTCATTGTGGCAGGAGTCTTCCAGACCAGAGTACAGGACTTGCTGTCCTGCAGCCTTCCTGAGGTTTCTCTGTCTCAGGTGCCTTCAAGGCACAACTACACAACTTGTTGACTCAGAACATCACCCTGCCATCTTCCTTGAAGGTGCCCTCAAGGTCATACTCTGGCATGGCAAACAGATTTCTCAGTGTGTTCAAAGTGTTCAGGAAGAAAAAAAAGGAAGACCCTGGAGCTGCCCCAGCACAACAGCATGAAGAACTGGAGCAGTTCCAGCCACCGCAGGATGGTGAGTTGCAGAGCTGGGCCACAGGGCTGATGGCTGCAGCCAGCTTGGCCCCATCCCATCCCATCCCATCCCATCCCATCCCATCCCATCCCATCCCATCCCATCCCCTGGGGACATGCCCATGGACAGGATGGAAGAGGGGCCGGGCAGACACCCTGCAGTGGCCATGCTCCATCCCCTGGGGCATCCTGGGACTGTCCCTGCTTGGGGAGCGCAGGGCTGGGCTGTGTTCTCCGGCCTCTCCCGCAGCCCCTCAGCTCTGGCTGCGCTCGCTCTTTGCCAGGTGCAGCCCTGGACCAGACACAAGAGCAGGAACCCAGCCGTGGCCGCTTCCGTAAAAGCCTGAAGGTACCAGCAGCCATCCCCACCTGGGCTGGGCCTGCTGTCACTGCTCAGTCGAGCACCACGCTTGGAGCACTCCATGGAACACTCCGGGCTTCCCTGTCCTTTGTTCTCCTGCAGATGTTCCGGAAGTTCCTGCGCATTCGGCGGAGAAAGACCGGCAGCACAGCAGCTGAGGGCCCAGCCAAGCCTGACTCGGGGCTGACCGAGCTCCAGGCTGAGCCTGATGTCAGCCCAGATTCGGCTGAGCGCTCAGAAGACTCTGCCGCCTCAGCGACTGAAACCTGGGCAAAGGCTCTTAGCTCGTCAATGACTGAGGATGTGGCCATCACAAACAGTGACAATGAAGAGACTCAGGGCATCACAAATACTGACACCACATCTGCTCCCATTATGATTCAGGAGATCATATTCAACTACTTCAAGGAACCTAGTGTTTCTTCTCACAAGCAGCAGGTAAACAGCCTGGCTCCACACCTGGAGGCCAGCCGGGATCGCGTGTCCCCTCAAGCAAGGGTCTCTGGGCCCCCTCAGGCTTTGAGGCCAGCACAGTGTGGTGGGAAGGGAAGCACTTCTTGGGGGAAGCTGGAGAAGTTGCTCCCTTGGACAGTGCTCCAAGTCTTCCCCATGCCTCCTCCAGGTGCCAGCCAAGGTGAAGAACATCCACCAGAGTCTCGTCTCCCACATCTCTGTGGATGCCAGGCTGCAAATTGACCTTGTGAGGCTGGCTGAAGAACACCCTGCTGACGTGGTGCTGACCCTCCTGCGCTGTGCCCCAACGTGTGACAGGTACGGGGCTCATGAGCCTGGAGAGCTCAGGGCTCAGCAGCCTTTAGGGCCCGTGGCCCTGCACAGCCTGTCCCATGGGGTCTGCCAGACAGGCAGAGAGGCCCAGGACCCTCGGGCCCCTCTGTTTCCTGAGCCTGCTGCCACTGCTCCTTCCCTGCCCTTCAGGGCTCCAGGGCTCTGTCACCTGGGCCCCCACAGCTGCACAGGGCATGGTGCTGTGACTGACATGGCCCTGACATAGAGCTCTGATCCCACAGAGCTGCTGCAGTGCTGTGGAGAGCCATAGGCTCATCGGGACCAGCAGTGGAGAAAGTGCTGCCAACACTGCTCTGTGTGATGGAGGACTGGCCTCTGACCAGAATGTGCACCTCTGATGGGGACAACAAGGACATTTTTGCCCTGGCTGTGAGTTTCTGGAACTGGCCTTTGCTCACCCCCAGGTCGCCTCTCCAGCAGCTCTCCATCCTCTCCACGCCTCAGGCGCTGGGCTGAAACCTGGGCTAGGGGCAGGCTCAGGGGGCACCAGGCCTTCTGCTCCCCTGCGTCTGCCCTTGGGCCCTGCCCCATGGACACCTCGGCACTGAGCCCTGCCTTGGGCTGCTTCTCTTGCAGGCAACTCTGGTGATCTGGGTGATTGTCCAGGTGCCTGAGTGCCACGAAGCATTGATCCTTTATTCCTCCCGCCTGTTTGTGGCACTGCTCTTCCATGTTGTCTTCACCACACAGCAGATGCCACCAGAGGAAGTTGATAACTTCTGGAGAGCATGCCGGGAGGAACACCACCTTCCCAGCAAGCCCAACAGGTCCCAGTCCTCCTGTCCTTCCCGTGCCCTTGTGGCCAGCGCCAGTGCTCCCAGTGTGACCTGGGCTTTTCTCTGCACACAGGTTTGCCGTGCAGGTCATGAAGGCTCTGCTCGGCCGACTGCGGTGTGACAATGTGGTGGAGGCTATGGAGCACATGGGTGGCTGGGACACGCTGCTGTGTGCTGACTCCCAGCACTACGCCGTGGGTCTGTTGGCCAGGTGAGACCCCCTTCTCCCCACTGCCCCCAGCATTTGTGCCCTGTGCCCCACACAGTCCCTGTGGTCCTGGGCCAGAGGGGCTCGTCACCAAAGGACGGCCAAGAAGAATGGAAAAGGCCGAGAGAGGAGGGTGCCCAGCAGGGGCTGCTTCTCAAAGCGCCCACATCCCCTCCAGGGATGCTGGGGAAAGACCAGACCTCTGTGAGTCAGTCCTGGGAGAGGTTTGGTCTCCCCGCCTCAGGGCTTTGGTGCCTTTTTCCCCACTGCCAGGGAGATGCTCTGCGTTTTTATGCCTTTGTGCTCTCGCATCACAATCCACATGCTTCGGCATCTCAGCAGGGAGGATCCGTGCTGGGATCTTCCCTTCCTGGCATTCCTTGTGGAGGTGAGCCTGTTGGTCAGTGCTTCCTCGCTGAGCTGCCTCCCAGCTCTCTGCCCTCTCGTAGCCACAGCTGCCAGGATGGTGCCCACGCCCTGTGCTGCTGCCTGGGCCCAGCCCTGTGCGGTTCTGGGCTCCTGCCGGCCGGGTCCCCTGTCACTGCCCTGTGCCTTTCAGGTCCTCCAGCGCCTAGACTTGAGTAAATGTGGTGGCAGCGTCCTGAGGATCACGTCAAGGTACCTTCAGGGCGAATGCAGTCAGAGGCGTCGCCTGGCGCTCAGAGGCCTCGTGGTGCCCAGCAAGGATCCCTCGATGGTGAGAAGGGGGCAGCGGCTGAAGCTGCGCTGGGCAAAGCAGCCCCTTGGGCTGGCAGGGCTTCAGGAGCTGAGGCAGCTGCTGCCAGCTCTCCTGCCTCACCTGCCCCACTGCTTTGGGACAGGCCTTTGGCCTGCGGGCCCTGCAGCAGCAGGGTGGGGCTGCAGAGCCAGGGCGGTGTTGGCCGTGCAGCCGTCCATGGCTTTCCAGCACAGCCTTGTGTTCCACACAGGCCATAAGGATGTGCAGTGTATCTCAAAGCCTTCTGGGGCTGCTGGGAGATGCAGATGGAGAGGTGGTCATCATGAGCCTCCATGTGTTCACGAACATGCTCCAGCACAAACACATCCTGGTATCCAGCACCACTGCCCCAAAGCTGGCTGAGGCGCTCCTGCTGCTCTTTGACCACGTAAGGCTCTGCATCCTGAGCCACAGGCATCGGATGCTTCCCAGAAACTTTGTGCCCTGTGGATTTTCAGGCCATTGCCCAGGTGGGCCTGGAGTAGCTGGTGTAGGTCTTTTCTTTTCCTCTAGGACAACCGCCACGTGCAGTTGCTCTCCATTCAACTCTTCTGTACAGTGATGGAATCAGTAGTGGATGAGGGAAAAAAGCCCCTGAAGACAATTGTGAACAGGAACCTGTACGCACTTTTAATCTACTGTCATGATGAGAACTGGCACGTGGCAAAGGTGAGCATTCCTATGATGCTGGGAGGGGGCTCGGCTGCCTCCTGCCCTGGCGCCTGGTGGGCTTCAGCCTCCTCCAGGCCTTGGCACAGGGACACAGGTCCCTGGGCTTTGTGGCCATCTCTGGGTCTCTGCTGCTCTCCAGGCCTCTCAGGAAACACTGCTTTGTGCGGCCAAGTTCCTGAAGAGGAGGAATCTCGAGCAGCTGGTGGAGAACGGGAATCTGTGGAAGTTCGCTGAGGTCCTGGTAAGGACGGCCTGGAAGCCCCAGGCTCAGCCTGGAGAAGGCCCCTGAGCGCGGTGCTGGGTGTGTGGGCTGGCAGCTGTGCCCCTGCCCGGTGCTGCACCCAGAGGCCACGCGGGCTCTTCTCCAGGCTCCCGTGGGCCCCAGCCGGGTGCCGATGGAGCCCCGGCCCAGCGGGGCTGCGGGGCGGCCCCGCGGCTCCCCGGGCAGCAGCCGGCCCTCTGCCCCCTCCAGAGCCCGGTGCCAGCGGCTGCTGGCCGGGCCTCAGGGCTGTGCGGGCAGGGGAGGCCGGGACAGGGCGCAGGGAGCGCCTGGCCCAGGGGCCGAGCCCGCGCCAACCCTTCCCTCCTGCCGCTCTCTCCAGCTGGAAGAGGACAGGAGCCAAGTGGCCGAGCTCCTGCGCCGGGCCCTGCCCTACCTGCAGAGCCCACAGGAGCCCCTGCGAGAGGCGGCCGTCAGGTTCATGGGTGAGCCACGAGCCCGGGCTCCCTCCCCACCCCGCCTCAGCTCGGCCCCAGCCGCGGCTGCTGCCCCGGCAGCGCCGTCCGGGCCCGGCGCCGTGGAGCCCCGCCCGGCCTCGGCGCTGCTGCCGCCCTCCGGCAGCCGTGCCCTGGGGCGGCAGCGTGCGGCAAGGGCCCGGGCTGAGCCCTGCCGGGCCACCAGGGCGTGTGGCCACAGGGCTGGCAGCGCCGCTGGCAGGGAGCTGTGCCGCTGGGGCCAAGATGAACTCTTTGTTCTCAGAGATGGCCGGCTTTCCCATGATGAGGGGGCAGCAGGAAGAGCTCCCCGCCCTCAGTCAAGGTGAGTGAGGGCAGCGGGCTGTCAGCGGGGGCTGGCGGGGGGAGAGCTGCATTGCTTGGGCAGGGAGTGGGAATTTCTGCTCCAGCTCTAGCGGGTTTCACTCCCTGTGTGGAGGAGAGGTGGCGTGGGCAGAGCACACAGGGATTTCAGGGACATGGGTGGAATTTGTGGCCAGCAGCTTGCTGCTGACCTGTTGCCAACACCTCTCTCTTGGCCTTGGCAATTGTTGGGGGAGGTGGCCGTGGCAGAACGGTCTCCTCAGGTCACTGCAGATTCAGGCTCTGACCATGGCTCTCTTGCTCTCTGTTCCAGGCCTTCAGTCCCTAAAGAATAATACCACACCATCTTGCTCTGACACTGAAATTCAAGCCCATTTAGGCCTAGAAGATGAAGAAATTGGGTTGCTTTCTGGATCCGGTGAACCAGCGCCCCAAGAGCAGCACCAGGAGACACTGAAGAGGACACCACCTCCCATTGCCTCTGGGGCTCCAGGCACAGCTGATGATTGATACAGCTGAGCCTCTGGGAAGCTCACATGGCTTCAGCCCTCTCCCTGCCTGTAGATAGCTCCCTCCCTCCAGTCCTCACACACTGTCCATCCACTTTTTCCCCTCCATCCTCCCTCCATTTTGACAGCTCCATCTCACCAGCCCTCAGATCATGCCCATTCCTGTGTTTTCCTTCCGCTTTTCCTTTTGACAGCTCCATAATGCAAGCCCTCAGCCCTGCCCATTCCCTTTTTTCCCCTCCCAGCTCGTCCCTTAGTTTCATTTTCCATTAATAAAGAGTTTGGCTTCTTCACTTTGCCTCCATCTCTGTGGAGCTGAAGCGACGCAAATCCCGAGCCCTGGGGCACACAGGCCCCTGCTGCCATCCTCTTCCATGCCATGGTTTGTGCACACACACAGAGGAACGAGGGCAGATCAGGCTGGAAAGGTGCCTGTGCTGAAATTCCACAAGGCTGTGGAGCTGCAGATCTTGCTGAGCACCCTGGAGCCCCTGGAATTTGGAAGAGCCAACCTGAGTATGCTCTGAACCCAGCTGTGAGGGATTCCATGGCAAGCATCCACAGAGGGCAAAGGAGCTTGGAATGCTGGAGGTTTTCAAGAATAGCTTCCTGAAAGCACAGCAGTGCTCCATCCCTGCACAGGATGAGGAAGAGGGCAGAACCAGCGACCATCCGGGCT
Organism: Anomalospiza imberbis; assembly: GCF_031753505.1. Classification (NCBI taxonomy): domain Eukaryota; kingdom Metazoa; phylum Chordata; class Aves; order Passeriformes; family Viduidae; genus Anomalospiza; species Anomalospiza imberbis. Next base: position 120,603 of record NW_027099798.1, on the reverse strand, counting down.
TAACAGGGAGCTTTGGGTGTGCCTAAGGGCAAACGAAGCAGCAGCATGGTGCCCGAGACTCGGACGCGCGACTGTGCCAGTGCCTGGAGCGCTGTCAGGCAGTGCCGGGATCCTGGGTGTGGTTCTGGTCCCCACAAGTGAGGAATGGCAGCCCCAGGCTCAGAGCCAGTCAGAAAGCCAACCAAGTGAGCCCACAGGGAGGGCGCCCTTCCAGTTTCTCTGGGCCATGGCCGCAAAACAGCCCCTGCTGCTTCTTCCTCTGCCTGTGTTTGGGGTGTGCTGGTGGCCGAGGCAGCCAGGTTGGGCTCTGCCTTCCAAAGCCTGTTGGGAGCAGGCATGAAAAGCGCTGCGTGCACAGCGGAGAGTCCTGGAAGGTGCTGGCAAGAGCGTCCCGTGGGAACAGGGCTCTGGTCTGTGGCCGGGAACAGCCTGGTTTTGGTGCCGTGAGCGCAGGCAGGAGTTGAGGCAGCTGAAGAGGTGTAGGAATATAAAAAGGTAAAAGACACTTTCCAAAGCTGAGAAAGGCTGGGAAATTTCTACACCTTCTCCTGAGAAAGCTAGGAAGTTAAGAACCAAGTGAATACATTGATATTTATCATAAGGAACAAGAAAGAACAAGAACGTATTGATAGCTCAAGATGTGAAAAGTCCTAGATATATGCTTTGCAAAGATAGAACAAGTTTCCATCTTAAAGAAGGAATTATTGTGTATTGTTTGAGGTTCATAGAAGTCCTTTTGTCAATGTTAAACCCACGTGGGTCCTTTTCTGATTGCTTAGAGTATAATGACTTTACACCTTTTCTTTTATGCTATTGGTTCAAAGAATGGGTATAAAAAGGCTTTGCATGGGCTGCCAACTTGTCTGTGATCTGTGTTTGCATGGATGTTGTCATTTTCCTGTGCCTCTTGCTTTTTGCTTGTATGATGCAGACAGATAATAAATCACAAGTCTGCAACCAGTCAGGGTCCCGTCCCGTTTGTGAGACACGCACCGATCCGGCAGAAAGGGGCAGCGAGCAGCCCGTGTTTGTAGAAGGCCTGGGGCTGCACGTCTGAGCCTCCACCTGGAAACACACTTGGGGGAATACGAGCTAGAGCTGGAGTGCCTGTCCTGAAAGGACCTGAAGTCTTTCAGCCTTGCCAGCGTTTCTTGAGGGAGTGTTGTTGTTCCCCAGAAAACCTACACGTTTTGGGAAACGCCTTTGGAGGAAAGGGGCTTGCTTCTCAAGGAAAGTGCTTCCCAGGGAGCTCCCAGTGAGGTAGGTGCGAGTATCCCCCTTTGGCTCTCTGTGCTCCTTTCAGTCCTTGAAGGCCCATTGCACTTGGCAGAGGGGCAGGAAGAAGGCTGTGAAGAGCAGGTTTGGCATCCACCTGGACCTGCCGAGACCAAGCCAAGCACCTGCAGCAGGATGTGTTACCCCCCTTTGGACAGTGGTGCGAGCAGAACCGTCTCTGTCCCGCTGTGAGCCCCAAAGCTCTCTGTGGGAGCTGTGAATGAAAAGGCCTTTACACACACCCTTTTCACATCTTCCCTGTCTGCTGTTGTCCCAGATCGAAAAAAGCAAGATGTATTCTGTTTGCCATCTGTATGGCAGTTGTCTTGTGTGAAGTGGGCAGTTGTTCCTTATCTCTTCCACAATCAATCCTCCCTCCGGAAAGACATCTGCTGATAGTGGGCCACTGCAAGACTGAAAAGAACTGTAACATGCCATTGTGAGATGCTCTGCCCAGAGGGAGGAGCCAAGCATCCCTACCTGCATGTATGGTCTTGAACTTCTGGCCCAGGAGCACAGCTATTTCTGCGCTGGATTTTCCCAGAGGAACAGCTGCCTCTTCCACTGCCTCTTCAGAGGAAGACTGCACCCTTTTCCACAAGATCACTTCTCCAACAGAACCACACCTGACACTCCGGGAGGACTGCAGCCACAGTTCCAATTGGACTGCTACCAACACCCTGTCCACCAGGGTGTCAGGTTGTATTCTGACTCTGTCTGTGTTGTTTTAGTTCACTGCATTGTTTATTTTATCTGTTATTTTCTTCCCTAATAAAGAACTGGTATTCCCGCTCCCATATTTTTGCCTGGGAGCCCCCCTTAATTTCAAACTTGGAACAATTCAGAGGGAAGAGGTCTACATTTTTCCATTTCAGGGGAGGTTGCTGCCTTCCTTAGCAGACACCTGTCTTTCCAAACCAAGACAGGTGGGTTTCAACTCTTGGCAATATGCATTTGCCTCCTGCTTGGAGGGAGCTGCTGTGGCCCAGAGCCAGCACAGAGCTGGGCTGGGTGGGCCAGGCAGCGTGGAGAGTCTTGGCTGATCTTGGTGCGTGCCTGGCCTCAGAAAGGCTTGGAAGGTTTGCCTCCCAAAGTGTCCTGCTCATTGGCTCTCCCTGTGCATCTTGGAGAGCACAAGGTGGGCATTTCTGGCAGCTGGGCATCAGCAGGCCTTACAATGGGGGCGTGTTGTGGAGCAAGCCCAGCTGAGGTACCCTTCCGCCGTGCCTGCCTGAAGCTCCCTGGGTTCCCCTGCCCAGCCAAGGCACGGTCAGCAGCAGGGGATATTCCCCTGTTTCTCGAGGAGTTTCGGGGAGCGGCTAAGACAGAGCGCTTCGCTGTTTGCCTGTTAAGGAGGAGAGGCGGCGTCCGAGGAGGTCATGAGGGAGTCAACTCAAGGCTGGGGAAAAAGTCTCAGGTTTAATGCAAGCTCCAGGGAGCTCTGAATGCCCTTGTCCCATCTTTTTTCAATCTGGGCCATTATCTACTTCTTATTCTATTTTCCACCTGTGTTACATTGCAACTTTAAAGACTGTTTTTACTTAAGACTAGGTTTTCCTGTGGTATACAATGGCTTTCTCCATCTCCATCTCCATCTCCATCTTTCTGCAAAACTTACTAAGTGTAACTAGGTTCTTGAGCAAAAACAACCTCACGGATGGGTTTGCCTTTGCCTGAGGTGGGATTAATCTAAACAGTCTTTCTTAAAATACTTTCTATATGTACCACAGGGACTTTATCGCTGTTTACTGTGTGCAGGGGTTCAGACTGGGCAGGACTAGCTTGATTGATGGATCTTTGGGTGTTGACTACCTAGGTGGCTTTTGTTAAATTTATTTTTCAATTTCTAAAAGTTTCTCCGCCAAGTGCCTTCAGGGGAGTTTTAAGTAGTCTGTTGCACCGTTCAACTTTCCCAGCAGTTGGTGTATGATAGGGGATATGATATATCCATTCAATACCATGTTGCCTGGCCCAGGTGTTGATAAGGCCGTTCTTGAAATAGGTCCCATTGTCCAATTCAATTCTCTCAGGGGTGTCGTGTCTTTACAGGACTTGCTTTTCTAGTCTCAGGATGGTGTTTTGGGCAGTAGCATGAGACACAGGGTAGGTATCTAACTAGGGCTGCTTCAGAAAGTCCCAATGGATGGAAGGCAGAGACAAGACCATTGAGGAACTTGGATATGAGCTCTACCAAATCTGCCAACACATCAAGTTCAAAGGTGGACAGCACAGTGTGATTTAAATAACATTCCTGTTCCATTATACTGGGGAACAAGATGTTACCATCTGAACTAGTCCTTCATTAATTAAGTCTGGACAGGAGAGTTCTGAAGGTTGGTTCGGAGCAGATGCTCATGTAGGAGGAAACCTTGAGGGCACCCTGTGAATCTGCATGTGCAGCTTTCTACCTCTGTATTTCATGAGTTACTTTTTATTTCTTCTTCTGGATCCTTCTCAAAACGGGTCAAAAAAAAAAAAAAAGGCAAAATGGTAGTGGCAGAGACTAAAGAGAAACATGAAAAAAGAAAAAAAATTGGAAGAGGACATCCCTCACAGCATGCAGCCAGTGCTGTTCCCTGGGAGGGACAGCCATGCTTTAAAGAGCTGATTTTCCTCCTTCTTTTCCAGGAGACTCTGAAGCCAAAATGCAACATTTGTAGGCCAGCTCACTCACTCCACCAAACTCCTCCAGTGCTGCAGGCTCTGCAGCTAAGGATGAGCCTGGCCCAACACCTGGGTTTGGGAGGCAGAGTGGGGACAGAAGGGAACAAACAGCTCATCACTGACACTCCAGAGAGGAAATATATTAATTAAACACCAAGGGTGACAGAGAATTCCCATGTGCCAGTAGGATGACAAAACTGAGGAAAAAATATCTGAAATTAATGATTATTAATCTTCTATACCCACCCCAACTGATTATTCCTGCAGGTATAGAGTTAGAAATGCTTTATGTAGGATACATGCTGTTGATACTGTTTACTCAGCCCCAAATAAAGTTTTCAAATGCTTCAAAACCCTGTTTGTATTAGGAATACATAAATTCCTATCTGATTCAGACATTCATCACCTGCATATTCTTCTGAATATTTCAATGTAATCTGGTTTGAATGCAGATCATTGACTTTCTGTTCCAACACTGTCTGTAAACACCACACTCTATTTTGCTCAAAGCACACTAAATAATCTCTGACTTCACTGTAAGTGTCCAGAAAAAAATTAGCACTATTAATCATCTGAAACTGTTTACAGACATGTTTGGACAATGGATGCAGAAGATCAGGACTAAAGATTATTTTTAGCTGTTATTGTCCAATTTTACTTCTCTCCATACAAACCATTAAAGAACAGGTTCGAATAGTCTCAGAAACATTTATTAAAGCACTACAGGCAGCTGCAAACAGTCAGTTCCAAATAAATGCACCATTTAACAGCTAGAATAGCTGAAATTCCAACTAGCAATAGAGAGCAGCAGATAAGTATTTGCCTGAAGGGTTCAGACAGTTTAATTCTCTTTTATTACCAACAAAGCAGAAAAGAAAGCTAGCTGAGAATTCTGCAGGAAAGGATGTGCTTTTGCTTTGAAGGAAGGGATTATTTTTAACCATTGCACCTCCTTGCTCAAGGGGTGAGGAAAGCACCCTGTAGTAAGTAGCACCTGCTCCTGGGCCTTCAGCTCGTTGCGCTGGAGCCTCCTCTGAGCATCATAAACCTGCCCACGGTCATTCTCCACCTTGTCCTGCAAGGCCTGCAACAACAGCAAAACACACGTGAGAAACATGGGATGGCAGCAAAACTTCCAGGTCACGTCTCCAACGAGCTCGGGAAGGACGTGGAGCACTGTGAGTCCAGCTGGACTTGGTGCTGAGGCATGACAGAGGCAGTTTGGCCACTCAGAAAAGTTACTTTGCACAGGTGGGACCGTTGGCTGAACAAGAGTAGTTACAGCTTAAAAGTCTTATCTTCTTATAGGCTACTCATCCTAAAAATATATTGTTTTTATATCTTCTTACCGACTATTCATCCTAAAAATGCAAGAAATACTCTCAAAGGTTGGAAGGCAAATGGAAATATTGCACCATTTGCATTTGCAAATGTCCCAGGTTTTTGTTGTCATCCTATCTGCACCACCTGAGCTTCTTAGGTGCAGTTTTGCAGTGTACCAACAGGTTTTTTTCTTTAAGCCAGAATAATCCTCTCTCTGGAAAGCAATGTCTGGAATTTGGAGTGGAAATGTATTCCATATTACTGAAGTGGGATGCTGGCCGAGATGAGGGTCTCCCCTCCTGCCCTGTAGTCAAATCTAGCACGTGATCTACAAATGAAGTATAAATGGCAATAAATAAAAGGAATAATATGATCCTGTCACTTTACCACAACTACCCAGTCCTTATTTAGTTCAGAAGTAATCACTCCTAAACCAAGCTCATAAAATGCATCAACAAATTTATTTTGCCATGATTGTTCTCCTTATACATTTATTTTTATTCCAGCAGTCACTCAGAGCCTTGATCCTTTTGTTACATGCTTAAGAAAGGAACAGCGTGCCCCAAGGAACTGATAGTCTGTGTTATTGCTAACAGATACACACCAAGCAAACAATACAAAGTTTTTCTTGTTTGTTTCCTCCTCATTGTTGGATGTTTGAATACACGCTTAACATTTACTTACACATTTACTAAAAGCTTAGCGATGTTGTCAGCTTGAATAAAGGCATTGTTAACTGCAAGTGCTGACTCCAAGCAAAGTGCACAATGTGGATGGGGGATTGACACCAACACAGAAGCGGCTGTGGCTGCAGAAAGGGAATATTTTGAGTTATCTTTTGTATGGCAGGAAATCGGGGCATTGATACCCATCAGAAAAGCAGCACGGGGCTGGACCTGGGAAGGGGCTCGTGCTGCAAATGCCACTGAAGGAGCCCTCCAGTGCTGCTTTTAAAAAAGCTGAGCTGCACAGAGGCCTTCTGCAGAGCACCCTGGAGTTACAGAATCATTAAGGCTGGAAAAGACCTCCCAGATCATTGAGTCCAACCTTTGACCAACCCTACAATGGTCACTAAATCGTATCACAAAATGCCACGTTCACTTGTTTTTTGAACACTTCAGGGATGGTGACTCCACCACTTCCCTGGGCAGTTCCAGTTCTTGACCGTACTTTCAATGAAGAAATTTTTCTTAATACCCAACCTAAACCTCCCTTGCTGCCCCTGCCTTTCCCTTGAGAGGAGAGACCAAGAACCCCACGGACTCAGGGAGTTTTGCAGGACCTGCCATATGGTTTATGTTTGCTTCCAGTGGCCCAGGGTACCTGTGCACAACTCAGGATCATTAAAAGTCCTCATGGTGCAAAGATTTAACAGCAAAAATGCCTCGCTCTTTTCCACAGCACCAAAATCCTGCACTCTCCAATAATTTACAGGCTAAAATTGCTATTGAGGTAAGATAAGAGGACTACTTATGATAGATCTTGCATGCTGTTTTGACGTGATGCCAGGCATTAACTTTAAAGTCTTATAGCTGTAAGATTGTTACATGTTCTGATGCCAAAAATTGCAACCAGACCCAAGCATGAACTTCAAATCTGCCCAGGGACTTTTATGCTATCAGAGCTGCTGAGAAATGTTGAAATCCAGGCTTTGAATGCATAACCCGTCTTCAATAATCAACAAGTCTTGCAGGACCAGGAATTTGCATTATGAGAATGAAATATATGTGGGAATTATATGGGAACTGTAGGCTTTTTGTTTGCTTTTTGTCCACCTATCTTGTGAGGTAAAACACAAACAAACATAAAAGCTAAAATGAGCAGTGTAGATATGCAATAAGGAGCAGGGTCATTCCACATTTGAGGAAGATCACCAAAAACCCAATTAATTAAACAAAGATCCTGCCATAACCCCACAGTGTCCATTCATAACCAGCCCAGAATGACTCTCAGGAACATTCCTGAAGCACATTTTGGGTAAACTACAAAGTATGACCCATCTTCTCCTGCTCTTTCAGGATCAGCTTTTCCAGCCCAAATGCTGAAAAATAAGGAGGCAAGAAACCTCATCACACATCACTCATCCTTCCCTTGTGCTCAAGAGCAAGTTGGACCCTTTCACAGGACTTTGAAGCTGGCCAAGAGATAACATTTAAAGGTTTAAATACATGTGAGTCCATATATATGTGTTTGTGCCAGAAAACAGATTTCTATCACCCCCATCCGCAGGTCCTGAGTACAAAACTGGATCTCAGACTGCTCATGCACAGGACAGCAGCCCCGTGGTGGCAAAGAGAACTGGTGCCCTGCTCCTTCCTTCCCTTCTCCACTTTTACATCTCTTATTTACAACAAACTTCTTCTGCAGAGGGTAAAACAAGAGGCTCCTTTAAATCTGAGGGTTTGCAATGCATCTGAAAGTCTTTAAATTTGGGAAATTCAGATAACACAGCCTTTATTAGGTTCACCTACTCTAGGTAGTGTTTGCCAGCACGGAGCACACATGTTTTATTTCATTAGGACAGCAGAAAATGTCCTAAATTTAAATTTAGAAAGAAAGTATTTTTACTATAGCATGTAAGTACAGCAAACTAACAACTCTTCCAGTTATCCATTCACCATTTGTCCAAACCAGAACTGACTGTATGAACTCCCAGATTTTTCCAATCACATCATAACTGGCTGTTGGCAGGTTTTGTATTGGGATGGCAAAAAAACAACTCAGCTAACTCCTTGGATCAATCACAAATACCTTTACTGGACCCTTTTTGGACTATTCCTGTGCTGCATAAATTCCATGAGTAATTAATGTTCATTTGAGTACTCCAGATATTGTATCAGCACAATGGCAAAAAAAGTAAAACCAAAAGCTCAGCATTTGATCAAAGCCGTGCCAGAATGAAAAAGCAACATCAAAATCTCATGGTTGCTGTAGATTCCTGCATGCGATTAACTCTGAAAATAACTATTGGAAGTACACAAGTTTGTTGCTCGTGATTTTAATTTTCTAGGAGGGATCATGAGAGATGTCATGAATAATGCACCTTTTTGAAGATCACACTGAAAATTCTCTCTGTAGTCAAAAAGCCTCACATGCAGTGGCCAGAGCCTGAATGCTGATGGCAATTCCTGAAGCTACCAGAACCTCAGATCTTTCTCTGAATCAGACAGGGAAGCTTTTGCCATATAGAACGCTCTTAAAAACAGCAGAGGATTTACCCCAGGTACACCCCAGAACATCTCTTTTATAAAATTAAACAAAGTTCTGTTTTGTTCAGAAATGCAGCTTTTATCCTACTTCAAAGTGTCACATTTTGCCCAAAGAGCAGCAGAGCCTATGATTAATAACTGCCGAGATGAGGAAAAAGGGATTAAAAATAAAAATCCAGGCCAATTTTTAAGCGTCAGAGGCTTTTTTTGCCCTGAACAGAAAACAAAACTTAACTTATTTAGTTAAATTTTTCCAGGTTCGTGTCACCGTAGAGCAGGACGGGAACAGAAATGACTCCAAGTCGAAGGCAAGAGAATGAACTCTGATTTATTTCAAATGCACCGCTCTATTTATAGGGATCATCGTGCAGACTGATTTCGTTGGTCTTAGAGTAAAAACACCTCACACCATTGGTGTGCAGTGAATGACGCACGGTGGCAGAACCTATCTATAAACAATGTGAACAACAAGATTAGAGAGGTATTTACATTCTTTCCCAACTGTCTCCCAGGCTCTCGCCTGGTTAGAAAACCTTCTAAAGCTGAACATCTGTGAGATGTCCCTCACCCTTCCAGAGGCCAGCATGTCACCTCTGTCAGGTGGCAGCACAAGTGGTGCCATTGCTTTGATCTGGCCCAACAGACTCCCTACTGTTCCAAAAGCCACACACAAAACACACCATTGTTCCCCCCAGCACAGAGCAGGGTCTCTCAACACCTACCAAAGTAATCTTGTTCCTCAATTCCCTGAAAAAGCCCCTTCCAGATGGACCAGAGCAGGCCTGGCACCAAAGCCAACCGCAGTGTTTCATCCTCTCATGGCACAGAAGATAAACAGAAATGAAACCACATTTCCCTGCTGGAAATGCAAGCTTAGATCCACACAGGAACAGTGACAAGAGAGAACTTTCGTGGATTAACCACCTCATTCCTACAAAGTACTAAAAACCCCCTTTCAATCCTTCAGCAGGTGTCACCAACAAAGGCCACTTGAGTTTCATGACCAAGCTCACACCCGTGTCTGGTGCAGCTCCTTAGCTCCCTAGTCTGTGTCATGCAGTAATTTCTCTCCTTCTGCTTTTCCCCCCTTTACATTTCACAGCAGTACTGAACAAAACTTTCTTGTCTCCACCCAAACGTTTCCTGAGTATTTCCCAACCCTGAAATTACATTACAAAGAAGAAAATCACCTTCAGTGGGCCAAATCCAGCATTCATACGAACATTCCCCGTGTCAAAAATGATAAAAAGAATAAACCGCTGTTTCTTGACAAGAAGAGAAACAGATAATGCATTAAATAATTGAACCTGGTGATTATGAAAATAGGTGTTGCCACCTGTAAGCCTGGGGAACAATTTGAAAGAGTCGGAGGTACAAAGGATTGTGAGGAGGAAACAAAAAGCATTTTCTGTGTAGGTTCTCCCCCCTCCGTCCCCATCACAAAATTCTATATATATAAATAAATATAATATCTAGAAATGGTGCTTTTATAGGAAGGACAGCAGCACACCGTGACCTACAGCTGCAGGAAGGGGTGTTTTCTCCCCTCCACCTGCAGGAGCAAAGCAACTGCCCTGTTGTTCATATCTTTTCTCGATCTCATGCAACTGCCAGGAGAATTCTTTGGCTTGCTTTTCCCAGAGCAATTTTGATCTGCTTAGATCTGCTTCGACCTCTGCCATCTACATGGGAAAAGAAAGGGAATATTTAATTTTTTTTTTTTTTAAGGCATAGCTTGAAATGTTCTGACATTTCTACAGTTGTTTGTAAACCATCAAAGAGGAGAATATCACATGTTGGGAATGATAACAACACCATTTGTACGTAGTGAAAATGAATATTCAGTCTCTACCGGATTATTAGTTACTCAAGGTCATAGTGATCACTGTCATGCCACTCCCTAATTACAAAAGATTGGCTCCATTTTTCACTTAAGAGTGCTGAATATCCCATCAAAATTAAGTAAATATTTTCTCTAGACATATTTAAGACTGAAATATATTTCTCCTAAAAATATACTGCCTTTGGAAATTCAAGGGAAATCATGTGTGAGTCAGAGCATATACTACACAATTAAAGCAAGTTTACATTAAATCAGAAAATAACTTTAAATAACTTAAAAGAGAATTAATCGGGCTGCAAGTGAAGTCCTCTGAAGATAGTCATCGCCTATGAATAATGAGTCCCACAGATTCCAGCACGCAGCATCAAGGAAGCAATTTCACAACTCAATTGACAAAGGCTTTTGTATCAAAAGCACAACTGTTAGCTGCACATCAGGCATGTTTCCAAGGAAATGTATATAAATATACATATGTAACTCTGCTGCAGTGCACACTCATCAGTGGCTTTCAGATCTAGATCCCAAGAGAAGCAGTGAATAAACTGTGTCCCTAAAAAGGGAAAAGAGGTGGAGGGGTTTGAAGGACCACAAGCCCATCTGCTCCAAAAAAAGAAGAAACCCATGGATTTCTGAACCACGAGCCAAAATCCTGCTTGGCCTAAGGGAGTGCTCAGTGTTCAAGAGATGTCTGTGCCAATTGGCCTGGACATCACTCCCCAGGCAGGAAGGAGGAGAAAAGGCAGCACTCGCAGTGGGAAAAGCATTTTATTGCAGAGTACTCCAGCAGGAAAGGAAGGGACTGGAGTAGGAGCAGTTGGCCAAATAGAAAGTGGAAAAAGAGAACAGTGAGGAAGCAGCTCCTGAACCTCACTGCTACTATCTTCCCTTAAGAAAAGGGACTGCAATCAATGTTTTAGGAATCATTTTCTTCCAGCTCCAAACTTACTCAAATTGCATGCCCATGGCCATATTTTACTCAGGTTCATAAAACCCAGAAAAATAACAGATCTTGTTGCTGCACCAAAGGAGGTCTTTTTGGGGTTTTTTTTGAGAATGAAAATGTTCTAAAAAGTGAAATAGTAAAAACACGTGCAAAGATGCTTTCAATCTACTGGCTTCTGCAGTTTATTCGTTAGGTCACGTTCATCTGTTTCCAACAACTGCCACAAAGGCTCTTGATCACTGTTGGCCAAACCCAGGAAGCCCCAGATCTACAGTTCCATGACATAGCCTATGTATTATTTCTCTTTGTTTTAGTTACTACTGGAAAAAATGCAGATCTTGCAGTTAAACACATGCCACCCACCCACCAGTGGACATCAGATGACTCTTAATAATCACAAGCTTGACAAAATAGGAAGCAGATGGCAAAATAAATGATATTATCATAGAGCCAAACTAAAGAATCAGATATTGATTGCAACAACTGAAAATGACCCCATCCGACTCATCTCCATAATTAACTTCATCTCACACCAAAAATGGGTTTAAAGCCGAGTATTCCTAATGCAGATCAAAGGACAGAGTTGCTATGGCTTCTGCAGTTGTTTTGTAAGTAATACCTATCACCTCACCACAAAACACAGAATTTTCCAGTATGTCCCAATGTACTGGGGGATTTATATAAGGGTAGGTGGATTCAGAGGAATGAGAAAGGCCAAAGCCATGAAGAGAGAGCTTCAGCAGTGTTCCTCTGATGTATTTCCTTGGACCTTGGCTCCTGGAGAATAGAATAACTCAACTGCACAATATCATTTAGTATTTCTAGATTTTAGCACCCAAGTAGTAAAGAGAAAGAAGTAAAGAGAAAAGAAGGAGTAAATTTTGGCTGATTCATGAAGTACAGCAAAACTGATTTTCAAAATTTCCCAGAATGCAGCAATATTCTGAAAGAAATTTACTGTCATTTTAAAATTATGGTTGACCATGTTTTCCAAATTTTTTTACACATTCTTATGTTTTTGATTGGTTTTCTTTGATGAAGTGTTTTTTGTTTTTTTTTTTTTAAGTGGATGAAACTATTATTAGCCTTTCTAGAACTAGACAACATCCCTTTTAGAGCAGAACTAGGGTATTATTTTAAGTCATCATGAAGAAATTTCAGGAGGGTCACACAGTACAGAAAATGTCAGATTAAAATGGTGGTGGGATTTCTTGTATTGCCCTTGTGGGTATGGCCTGCTGCACATCTTGTTTTCATAAGTTTGTTCTCACCTTTTTTTTTTTTTTTTTAATTTCCAAATTCTGTTATTTGCTGCCTGCATGGGTCTTAAAAATATCAGCAGTGAAGATTTTCAAAAAACTTTGAGAGCAACAAAAAGGGAGTTTCCTCAGCCCTAAGGCAGCACTCTCAGGCACCCATTCCAGTCCCAGCCTGCAGCACCCTCCTGTCAGCAGTGAGGTTTGGTCAAGGTAGGTGAGGTTGGAACTTGCAATCCAGAATGACAAGCTGGAGTTCTGCCTGGAGATCTCAACCACAGGAGGAGTAAGGAAATATCCCTTCTCTCCCCTTCTTTTTGATCACCTTTTGCTTGTTCCCTTTCACTCCTTGGGCTGCTTTTATAAACTCCAAGGAGAATGGTTTCACTACTGTTTGCTCCATAAGAAATTTAGGCCACCAAACTCCCTGATTTTCAGGGACAGAAAAGTGGATTTTTCCATCCTCTGCACATGACTGCCAGCAGCCACCATGGCTCTGCCCCTATTTGGGCTCAAACTGATCACAGGAGCTCATTAATGGAAGACAGAGTCGCTGGGAAAAGAGTAGGAAGAGACACATGTAAGTGGGAAGTGACAAGCGTTGTTCCATAGGGTGTATAAACTAACCCTTTATACTCTCACTCCTGAAAAATCCCTAATCGGTATCATAACTGCAGCTATCTTTATAACAATGACAATTCTGGCTTTGTCAGAAAGATCAAACACCCGCCACCATCCCTTTCTGACTCGCTGCAAAGACACTACATTGTGAAAGATTTTGACGTAGCACTCTCAAGCAGAGCATGTTTCTGGCATTATAAGATCAGAATCCGCTATCCCACTGCGCCAGAGTTTCAGGAAGGCTGGCATTGTGACCTCCTCACCGGCTGTTTCATTTCAGCAGGGTCTTTCTCTGCGTTCAGCTCCACCTGCCGCTTCAACTCCTCCAGGGCAGCGCCTGCCTGCTGGGCCTGCAGCCTCTGTACCTCCGTCACCCGCCTCAGCTGCTCCTCCTTCTCCCTAGAAAGTCACAGAAAATTTTCAGAGTTCAAGTATCAAACAAAAGAACAAGTGTGCTGGTGTAAAAGAGAGGCCTTTCACCCCATCAGTTTAAAATAGTATTCAGATTTCAATTTCCTGTCCCAGCTTCTGCCCAACCTCCCTTTGCAGGGCTTTGAAGAAGGCGATGGAAGGCCCGAGTTATTTTCGCTTTCTCTGATAGAATTTCACACGCCCAAACACGGCGTCCACAGCTCACAACAAAACCTCCACCTTCAAAGTCTCTCTTCCTTTCAATGGCTCTCTACCCACTGTAGAACCCCTTTTATTAATCTCATCTAATTAATAAGATTGAATAATAGTAACAATAAATAAATACAAATTAGATTTCATTAAATTAGATTTAACACCCCCCAATATTTAAACAAACTCTTTTTAGCATGATTGCCTTTCCAGATTAAAAAAAAGACAAAACAAAACAAAACAAAAAAAAAACATGAAAAGTATCCCAGTGCCATCTTTGCTCAGACAAGGGACAGGATTATTCCCTGCTTGTCATAAATCAAAAAGCAAAGCAGGGCAGTGCGTGACACGTGGTTCCTTCTTAATCTATCAGAAAGCCATAATGCTGTGATGTCTAGTCAGCCTTTACAGTAATGACAGATGTTAAATCTCTGTGCAAAGATATTTCATATCAACAGCCCGCACTATTTGACATATTAAAAGTTGATACATCTATAGAAATCAGGCTGGGTTTCTTCAGACTGGATGGTACATCAAAAGTAATGTTTCTGTAATATTTTATGTACATTCACATATATGAAAAGATACACATGAAAAGACAGAGACATTCACTGTATTGACACAACACAGACAAAAGTTCGGGTAACTTATAAATATTTCAGAAATGTTGATGTGAGTCCTCAAACATTACTAACTTTTATTAACTTGTTACTGGCTTTGTTATTAACTTTCTGTGACATGTTCCTGCTCCCACAGGTCAGCAGAGCTTCCTGACTTTGTGTTCAGACACTGGAGAACACGATGGTGGCATCGAGGGACAAAGCTGACTCCACCCATGGCTTGTAACAGAAGACACATTCAAACAGACCTGGGGCTGACATTTTCATTTTGCAGGCAGAGGAAGTACCTCACGATAAATTTCCCATTTTGACAGAAATTATTTCCATGTAAAACAAAGAATCTGACACGTAAGAGACGGAAAAGCCCAGTTAATTCATCTCGTCTGTCACCTCGCCAGCCCTGGAGAAGCTGCTGCAGCACTGAGTGAGCCTTTCAGAAAGGTCAGGAAGCTGCCAAGCCCAAAGTTACAGTACTCACATCCTCTTCTGTGGTTTGCAGACCAGACTTTGACAACAGGACAAAGACCATAATCCTACATCTTCACAAAGCGGCCGTTTGCAGTGCAGGAGAGCCGCGTAATTCCATTAGCAAAGAGATCAAAGAAATGCCACAAGCCCTGAGTCAGTACATTGCTGTTTACTTCTAGAGGTTTTGTTCATGGAAAAAAAAAAAAAAAATTGGTGCCTCACTCACAGCTGATGGAATAACTGGGAATAGGGAGACTGCTCCTCTCGTTACAGAAGAAGGAAAATTCCCTTTTTCCCCAGCAGAAACTGGAGGAAAACGGAACAAAGTCCTGAACCACAGTTTTGAGGATGATTGTTTTGGGGTTTTGGTTTTTTTGTTCTTAGAATACCTGTGCAAATTATCTTCAAATTTGCTAGAGAGCATCCATCACCCCTCCAGATATGCTTTATTTCCACAGCCTCATCGATTCCATTTCCCACACTCCTTTGAGGGGGAAGCACATCTGTGTTAATCTAAGCCATCACATTCCCCACTCATTGATGAGACAATAAAAAGTATTCCGCAAATAAACATCACTTCCAAAATCAACATTTCTTTCCCCATCTAAACTCAAATGGCAAAATGCCATTTAGGATTTAAATTCCTCCTGCAGAGGATCCAACAGATCCAAATCCCAAGTACAAAACTCCTCCTCCACCATTCCTCAGAATGGGCACACCAGTGACACCTCCAGAGCTCAAAGTGATAGGAACTGTCTGATGGATCAGTTATCCATCTGCTCCTGCTGTTTGGCTCAGTTATCCCCCGAAGCCCACATCCCAGGGAGCTGCTGAATACAGGTATTTTTATTTTACAGCTGTTTGACACTGAATTGCATCAAGCACATCACTCCCCTCTCCCAGCACAAAATCTGCCTCAGAAAGAAGAATATGAAAGAGCTCCGCCCGATTTTGTTACCTTGGAGAGACCACGGAGAGGGGAAAATGTCCACTTCTCCTCCCAAAGATCCATAATTCAGCAATGGGCCCTGGATAACAAATCTCTCTCCCTGCAAAACACATCTAACAATTCCACTCCACACTGGAAGCAAAACCGAAAATGGAAGCTTAGTCAAACACTTTCACACTGCCAAGTGTCACAGGACACTGGGACAACAGCTTTGGTCCAGTCAGATGGAAACACAACAAATCTAAACTTAAAAGGACAAGATATCAGGCCTCGTGCTCATAGTGAGGCTCCAAATTTATGCATCTTCTTCCTCATGAAGATATTTTTATTTCAAAATATTATGATGTAAACTACTTGGAATGTGGTTTTATGCACCTTCCTTTCTTTTAAGGACTTAATCCCATGAATAAATGCAACATCTCATTATAAGCAGGAAAAAACCTTCATTTTTAAGGATTTAAGGATGTGGGAGCCAGCACTCTATTTTTTGTGCAGTTCAGATTTGTACAGAAGCTTAGAAAACCTGTACAACAATGGCCCTCGGTTCACAAATAAAAGAAAAGCTTCACTTTTTTTCCCAAGACACCGAGCAATGTGCCTTGCATGAAGCACTAAAATATTCACTTTGAAGATTATTTTTTTTCAGTTGGACTAGTTGTGGGGCCCAGTACAATACAATTACATCACTCAAATCCCCTAAAGCTGAGCTGGTCTGATTATAAAAACAGGGTGAATTTACTCTTGGCCCCCAACTTAAAAAGCAGCAAATTCCTCTTGTTTCAGTGTATAAAGGACATGGCAATGGAATGAGGAGTCTTACAGCACAAACCATCTCAGGGAAAGTTGGCTGTGAAGACCAGAATTTCAGTTTCAGAAATCAACACCCTGAAGTGCACTCATGAGAAATACAAATATCTTACGTGCTTCCTCTTCATGCCTAATCATAAATATTTGTCTTGCTCTGTAAAATGTCTTCCAAGAGGTAACAACTAAACGCAGTGAGACTTTATAGCACTGCACTAACAAAACCCAGGGCAATTCAGGGGTTAACGGGAAAGGTTAATGAGTTTGGGATGTCCCAGCAAATGTTGGATGAATCAACCCCTTCCTGGAGGGCTCCCACCATGCCCTGAACAACAGCAAGGGCTCACCAACAGCACAGGGAGCAGGAGATGCACCAGGCTGGGTCTCAGCCTCATCAACAAATTAAAACCCTTGAGACATGAAGTGCCAGCACACACTGAGCACACTCACCCCCAAGGCTGCACAGGGACAGAGTTTCACATCCCAGCAGTAAACCCACACCCAAGCTCCCTGTGTGTCATTTAGAGAGATTTTCAGTGGAAAATGGTAGTAGGCTGTGAAACTCTTCATGATTTCTTATAAACTTACCCCAGGCTTTAATTCACAAATAGGCAAATTCTCCCCCAGGTTTTCAAAACCTGCTGGCAGCACAGCCCACTGAATCCCAGCTGTACTGGAGAACAGAAGCAGAGCAAGGAATATATTTTGCCACTGAATGAGCTTCTGAAATTTAAATTCTGATGGACTCCACAAGAGGGAGAGGCTCCATCCTTTGTCTAAGTCTCTCTCAGGTTGTTATGACTCTGGGTTTCTGCCTGGAGATAAACAGGAATCCCAGAATATCTCCAGTTGGAAGGGACCCACACTGAGTCCAACTCCCTGCTTCCCACAGAGCTACTTACAACAAAATCAAATGACTGAGAGAAGGCTGAGGTATGGGAAAAGCAGAGTCATGGCTGAGCCTGCAGCCCCTCTGCTGCTGCTGAGATCTGCTGGGAAAGGCCAGGCTGCCCTGCCATTCCCACATTACACATACTCTAATCCTAGGTACTCAGATTTGATGTACTCACACAAGTCTTTGCCCATTCCTTCCTCTCTTTCCTAAATATTGCTGCTTCTGAGGGAAAATTGCTTTGCTCCCCACCAAACTGCAAACTATTCACTTGCTGGAAGGCAGCTGAAGGAGGATATTGTTGGTTCTGCACAGCCTTCCTTTTCATTTAATGTCACAAGAAATAAAAAATTGACTCTCACTAATACCTGCTGAAAAAAAAAAACCAGTTATCACCATTCATATAATTAATTGAGATTCAAAAAACCCTAAAAAAACCCTCTATATAAACACATTTCCAAAGGAGAGCACAATTTCTTATATAATACACAGCAAACTGTGTAGCTGAAAACACAACCTGCATCAAAACATACCCAAATTCCCCATGCAAACCAAAATTCAGGAATTTCACCTTAGTATCTTCAGTGTCTACAGATATGAGGACCCATCCGGTGTACAGACACATGCACTTGACTGTACATAGGGAAATTCAAGCAGACCCATGATCCTGCTCCTGTTCCCAGAGAGTCCCTCACATGGAGATGCACTGGTACTGCCAGGACTCCACCAAATTGCAGCAGTTTAATTAATTCATTAAATTTATAGCCAAATGCAAGACCCATGCTACCACCTTTAGTACCACAACCAGTAAAAACCACTCCCTGCCACAGCCCCTCTGACCTAACTTCTAGCATGCAGCTATTCCACTACGTAAATAATGTATTCAGGCCTAGAACACCACGTATCTATAAAAGAAGGGGTTAATGGGTTAATTGTTACAGAAAAATGCTTCTGTAGTAATGCCAAATCTGTGAAATACACAACAATCTATTTTGTTTCTCTGCTCTGTTTTTAACACACAGTGATAGCTCAGCTTTGGGCCTAACTCCATCCCAGCTGTGGCTGGAGCATCCCTGGGCACAGGCTGGGATTCCCACAAACATCGAGGAACAACCAGGGCTCTCCTACCATGCCAGCCCCAAACATATGGAAGATGTGCAGAACACTCCTTTTTGGTGTGGAGAGGAGGAGAGACACTGCAAAGTCATTCAAGCGGAATGATAACTAAACCAAAGCCAGCTCCAAGGAGCGAAGAAGAAAGACTGAAATGTGAAGCCGAAATACTTATTGCCTTCAAAACATCATCCCTATCCTGTCCCTGGGCACTTTAATATCTGGGACTTGTTAGAAAGCATTCTAACTTGTTTCACCATTTCAAAGAAATAAAGCCAAAAATAGAAAGGCAAGAAATAAATATAAAGTGTTCCCCAGTTTTAAGAATAAGATGAGTTTGTCTTTGTGAGAAAAAGCACAAATCCACTCATAAGCTGTTTTCAGTTTGCATAATTTGAGATGTTTAACATCAAAAAGCTGGTCTGCATTCCTTCAAGTAAGCTCCAACAATGGAAGATATTTACAATACAGTTATTGTTTTAAACTATAAACTTATGTTTTAAACAAATCACGAGAAAACATTAACAAATTAAATCACTCCTTAAAGCCATTAATGAGTTCGGAGCAAATAATACTCCACGTGTGCAGTATCCCACTGAAATAAGAATAACGCATTAGATTCAAAATGAACGGCTCACAAATTAGGCAGGCATTGGTTAAACACACTAATAATTATTATAACTATTTCTCATTACAAAAATGACAGGGCACTGTTGTGCTAGGTGCTGTGCAAACAGAATAAAAGAGCAACTGCCAAATGATGAATGTGATGTGGGTTAGAAGGCTGGGTAAGTGCTGTACATGTGGCTGGAAAGGAAAACTTGGCAATTTTGCTCCAGACTGCAGAGACTGTCTCCAAGATTTAGATCCACCACATATAGGAGAGAGCACAGGGCCTCAGTTATCAAGGGAGGAGGATTAGAACAGAGATTAAACAGTCACGGCTTTCCCATGCTGAGACCACGGCTAAACCTCAGCGAGGACAACACGGAGGGGAGAATTAGAGAGACAGGTGCAGCTAATGGCTTAGAAAAGGGGAGACAAGTCTGTAGTTAAAAGGTGGCCCTGAAAGCCAGCACAGACAGCAAAGACATTCACGAGGTACCCAAAGAAGAGGAGCAGGGAAGGCAAAGAGGGAGATCAGAGAACGGCGCTGTGGCACTGAGAGCTGGGGGTGGATAAAATAAACCATCCAAGGACAAACTATGTGAGAAATCACCAGGCACAGGACAGAGCCAGGCAAGGAGAATCACTTAACACTAACAAAGCACAGCCCAGGCTGTGTGAAGAGTGGCAGAGCCAATAGTGGTTGGCAAACCAAAGATGCTGAGGATGAGCTGCCAGGATTAAGACTGTTAAGGAGGTACAAGGGCTCAGAATTCATCTTGTCATTCTACTGACTTAAGGTAACTAATTATATGGTTAAAATAATTGGTTAGTTCAGGATTCAGAGTAATAATATTAATGTTGTAGTAGATAATTAAGATATTTAATTCTGGGGAACCATGAGTGTCTACTTGGCTCATTCCTTTCTTCTTTCCAAGAGGACATGGATTGTGTCACAATTTTCTTTTCCTTAAAAGTATTGTTTGAATGATCAGATTCAACTCCTCCATGAAGGTTGGTTGTATTGTTGCTGAAGCTGAAGGAAAGTTGTACAAAGTACATAAAAAGCAAAAGAAAAATTAAGAATATCAAATGTAATTGAAGTAGAGAGATCACAATCATCACGCAACAACAAGGAACAGAGTTTTTCCTTGTACTGTTTTGTAGATGGTTTCTAAGTGACTCAAAGGAGGTGACTGCCTGAAACATTTCATGCTTTTTAACAATCAGTAATCAAATTCAATCATCTGTACAACTTTTTTAGCCATCTGAAAGCTTTTCTCATTTCATCAATGTTTTGGGCATTGTATAACCTCAAAATGAGAAAAGAAATAAGAAATCTGAAACATACACCAATGTGAGAGGGAAGCCTTTGGAGTTACAAGGAAACAATTCTGCCATTAGTGTTGTTTATTTGTATTTTCATTTAGTCAATGTAATTGTGATAGTCCTTAACTACATGAATTATGAGAATAGCAATTTACAGCAATTAATGAAGTGCTACAGCATGACACAGCAACGCTCTTTACCTCACAAGGCAATACTTTCAATTTCATAAGCTGTGTGCCATATCAAACCAGTTTCACAGTTGTTATCACTAAAAAGATGTCATGTGATATCTCTATAACCATCTTGAGGGACGTAACAGTCCCAGAGCCAAGGATTAAAAATCAACTATTACATTTTTTTCTACAACTGGAGCCTTCCTTTCAAGACATATTTCATTAATGCCAGTAGGTCTCCAGAGAAAGAGGGGGAAAGAAAACGAAAGGCTGTAAATAGTTAATAGAACACTTCATTTTTGCTTTTAAGTGAGACTATTAAACAAAGCTACCATATTTCGGAGCCCTCTGTTCATGCTCCACGTTGTGGCCCCTCGAGCGAGGGTTAGGGAGTGTTTACAATACGCTGGAAACTTTGACTGGGTTTGCTCTAAAAGGTTTCAGGTGCTCAAGCACCAAGTGGAGAACGGCTGCTAGGCTTTCCACTGATTCTTAAAGGAGAAAAAAAAAAACAAAAGCCAAACCAAAACCCACCATACCAAAAAAACACACGCGGTTTTAAAGAGTAAGACTATATCCCAACTCCTCAGCCACATCACATTGCCATTGTTTTTAAATCACAGACGCGGCTTTTTTCATCATATTGCAATGGCTGTAACGAGACAACCCTCAACATTTAATAAAAGATAATGATGAACACAATGAACATGAGTATAAACTCTTAACAATGCTCTTCTATTGCAACACTTGGAAGTAAAGACAATGCCTGCTCATATTCCTTTAATTATTTCCGGCTTTAAATAGTAATAGCTTTTCCATTCTGACAAGAATTGTCTCCACACACAAATACTCCATTTTCAGGGAAAAATGGAATTAACTGCAGGAAAACAGCTACACTTAGGCAATTACCCAGAAAATTGTAATGATTAAGCTGTACAATCAAAAACGTATCAGCAGCTCTAGGAAATCCTTTTGGCCAATACTGATCAAAGGCCCAGCAAGGAGTCAAAAATTCAAGTGCTGTTCAGCTGTAGCCAAGCTACTTAGCAGGTGCTGCCCTGACAGGGCAGCTCTCCCCCATCCCTCCCTCTCCCTTTGCTCCCAAAAGAAGTGCTCAGGAGGAAGCAGAAGCCGGGGTGGCTACAGGGCCAGCCCTGTCTGGTGTCTTCAGTAACTACAGGCAGGGCTGTAAAACAAACACTTACTGTTCTAACTTCAGGTCTTCTTCTCTCGTCTCGTCTTGTCCTTATGTGGCAGAGAAGTCAATTCTTCTCATCCCCTGCAGATCCCTGAAAAACCACAGAGAGAAATCTGGTCAGAGAGAGATGCCTAAAGCAATTCCAAAGCCAGGCTTTCCTAAATTTCCAGAGAAAATGTTCATTTCTCCCAGGCATAGTCTATGCAACGGGCTCTCCCGCTCTTGCCTTCTTTCCTAGCACTCCCTCCAATAATCGAAATGGAACCTTGGCTTCTCACCTGGCAGCTCACAGTGCTTTGTATCATTAAACTTTTCCCAAGCACAGAAAAATTCAGCAGCAGGTTTCCTTGTTCAATGGCTGAGAGTGCAGTGAGGACTGGAAGCAGGAAAATTATCAGGAAAAAGCAAGCAATTAGAAGACAGCTAATCAGTGTGCACAGTCTGGCCTAACATATAGCCCTGCCCCCGCCCCCCCAAACATCCTCGACCCCATACCTCCAGCTGTCAGTAAAGAGCCAAATTTTTAAAAACAGCCAGTAAAATCTGATTTTTTTAACCCATAAATGCAACAATTTTGTCAGCATGCTATAAAACCCGAGGCCCAGGTTGCAGCCACACCCACAGTTATTTATAAATAAATCAAAATTTCTTTTTATAAACACACTCCTTTTTATAAACACACTGCAGTTGCCTACAGTCAGAAATGGTCACTTATCTGAGAGGATGCTTCTGAAGTGAATCCCACAGCACGCCTGGGTTGCAGGAATCCTCCCACCAGCTCTCCTGGGTACCAGTGTTGATGCCCTGGGATTGCTCCTTGTGGTCTTCCTCCACTTTCCTGTGCTTGGCAAACAAAGGATCCTGGCTGTCCTGGCTTGTAAAATAAGCATGTATTCTATTTTGCCATCTGTCCGGAGTTAGGCAGTTTTTCTTATCTCTTTCAAGAACAATGACACTGCCAGGAAGATAATCTCCTGTTAATGGGCTATTGAATTACTCACTGTGGCTGGTAAGACTTGTTACATCATCCCATTGTGAGATGCTCCACCCAGAGGGAGGAGCCAAGCATCCCTGCCACCATAAAACAAGCATTTCTGAGGCAACAGACAGCCTTCTTCGCTGGATTTCCCAGAGGAATCAGGAACCAGGCCCAGCTGCTCCTTCGCCGCATCTTCAGAAAGGACCTACACCCTTCTGCAGATTGCCGCTCCGGGAGGAGCTGCCACCATCTGGCTGGACTACTATCAACACCCTGACTTCTCAGGGTGTCAGGTTTTTTTCTCACTCTGCCAGTGGTTTTTGGTTTTTTTTGTTTTTTTTTTTGCTTGTGCTAAATTGCATTGTTATTTAGTTTTTTTCCTTCCTAGTAAAAAACTGTTATTCCCATTCTCATATCTTTGCCTGAGAGCCCTTTTAATTCTGAAATTGTGATAATTCGGAAGGAGGGGGTTTACCTTTTCCTTTTCACAGGAGGCTTTTGCCTTCCTTCACAGACTCCTGTCTTTTCAAACCAAGACACTGGCTCATGGCAGGGTTATCCATGGCAGGCAGGTCCAGGTCATCAGTCGCAGTTCTGGGTCTCTTTTGGGTCGTCGTGGTCAAATTTGGTGCACGTTGTGCAGCAGTCATGGCCGGCAGTGCTGGCAGCACCACATTTTTCCTCTCAGTTTGGAATGAATCTTCTGATGCTCTGGACCAGAGAAGCAAATTCATGATCATAGTGTACATATAACCTAGGCATTTCTTAAAAGCTTGCCTATATCCTGCCATTCATGCCAACGTCTCAACTAGACATCACTGCCAAAGCTGAGCGGCTCCAAATAAGAGGGAGTTTGAATTGGCAGAGACTTTCACATTCAATAACAGTGGCCTAGCAGATTTCTGATCATCTGAAATCAGGATGACCTGGGAATTCTGGCAGCAAGAAGCAGCCCCAAATAGCTCCCAACCTTGTTTCACCACTGCTCATTTCCATCATTTTTAGCCAGCTTCGTAAAGTTTCCAAGAACACACCAAGTAGTGAATCCCAGCTCATGGACTGCAGCATCAGAAGAGCAGGAAATGAAGTTAAACCCAGGGAGAAGGCTCAGGGGTGAGGCTGCACTTCTTGCCTAACTCTGCTGGGCATGGGACGGTCCGCTCACCTCTTTCAGCACCCACTTTTCCCGTGTTTTGGTCCCTACTCACTGCACACGTGCTCTCCAGCTGCTCTGCCTTGGCTCAGCTGATGCTGCACCAAGGATGATTTGACACAGAGCACAGCCATTTCTTCCAGGCCAGGACTTTGGCTCATTCGATGTCTAAGGCATGTGTCAACCTGCAGCTGGGAATTCCGTATTGATGGCTTCTTTTCCTGGCAGCATGGAAAACTTGAGGCTTCCAGCCTGAATAGCTAAGCAGATGCTGTGCAGAGTGACTTAACCCACAGGGGATAACCATGCAGGGCCTCGCTTTGCCTTCCCAGCGACACTGAACAGCTCTGTCCTCTCTTCCTCAAAGCAGAACCTTCACTCTCCTGTGTCACCCCAGTCTCTTTAAGGCATCTTTCCAAATTAACTGTGAGTTGCCTTAAAAATACAGCACACGTGAAGCTCCGATGTATCTCTTGTCCTTCTGTGCCAGCTTTTACCTCTTCTCCCAGCACCTGAGCAAAGCTGTTTGTAAAGCCAACCTTCTTGTTCCGGTCTTTAAGAATCCCTCAACCCCAACAGAGAGCCTTGTACTGCCTGCACTGGCAGACTTCCTGGCAGGGCCCAATTAGGGAGTGTCAGCGTGCAGAAAGGAACAGGAATGTGGCATCTTCCTTGAAGTGTGTTTAAAAAGGAGCGTCAAAAAAATCCCATCCAAACAAAAAAAAAAAAAAAAAAAAGGGCAAGTCAAACTGTGTTCCCCTGCAGTTTGCAAAGTCTGGAGCCAAGAAACAGAATTTGTGGACAACTCCAGAGCATTTCTATTCTCAGGTAGAATGAGGACACCTGCCTTGAAGTTGGCTGAAAACAGATGAAGAGTCTGCTCTATCTTGCACGAGCTCCATGTGTGGGTGCTTTCCTTGTGCCAGAATCAAATCCTGGCCAGAATCAAAGCAACCTTGCAGAGCCGGTCCATTAGCTGGGCTTAGTTTGAAGTTTGTGCTCTCTGCTTTAGTCCTTCAGAAAAGCTCCTGTGCCTGAAGGCCTGAACCTTTTTCTGTGTTCAAATGTTGTGTGTAATAAGTAGTAGGATAGTAGGATGTCTTTCCAGGAGCCCAAGTGATGATGGTCAAGTGCTTTGCCAAGCAAAAGCTCGATCTTGGCAGGAGGATCCAGCCTGGAGCCAGCCCAAGTTACCTGACTGTTCTGCACTGGAAGCCAAATAACAACTGCACCTTGCAAGGGTTGCATTTTGGTCAAAGTTGTTCTGTTTTTTGTTTTTGTTTTTTTTTTTTTTATCTTTCAGAAAAATGAGTCTGATTTTATTTGGGTGAATGACAAATATTCCTCCTTCTCTAGAACTGAACTGGGAATTTCTCTAGGATTGGGAACTTTTATTTCTAACTGTTTTTTCTTAACTAATGACACATTTTGCTCAACTCTTTCACATGCAGAGACAGCCTGTGCCTGTGCAGGCCAAGCTTCGCTGCTGCAATAGCAACTAAAGGAAATTGATTTTCAATGAAGGGAGCACACTGCAGAAACAGACTTTCTTAACCATATTCAATAAAAGTCAGCAATGGAAACGGTGTTTCCTGACTGCCAGAGAAGCCAGACATTGATCTTGCAGGAGGTGACTGGTGGTTTCAGCTCTTGCTCTGCCTGGTCTCTGTTCCTTACTGCCCTTCAGATGGAACTGTTATTCCTTATTAGCATTTCATTATGAATGGACTTGAAAGACATTTCTAGAGCTGTTGGTCAGCAAATGTTTGCTGAGCGCATGCTTGTTTGGTATCAAGGAGTAAAATACCCAAACAAACTCACAGTGCTTCCCTCTTTCTTGTTTCAGCCCATCGTGCACATGTATGAGCAGTCCACTGAAGGAATACTGGAGGTGGGTGCTCTTCAATACCAGATCTCCATGGGAAAGCCAGTACAAATCCATGGGGAGGTGGATCCCTCTGACTCTGGGAAGGGTGAAACTGCCTCTGTGTCCATCAGCAAAACTCCTGTGAGCTTCTTCTCTCCTTCTCTTTCCAGGAAATGAGCAGCCCTCTGTCATCTCTCCTGCCACTTTTTCGGACACCTGCTAGAACAGAGACTTCCGAATTTCCATTGCAGGCAAAGGTAACCCTGCCCATTTTGGCCAGGGCTTCTGATAAATTACAAGAGATCTCTCTGCTGAGCAGAACTTCAGTCTTGGCAGAAGGAGCCTGCCTGGAGGCCAGCCTAAGTTCCTTGACCATAAACAGTGTTGAGAGTTAGAAACCAAGCAGAAACTGCACCTTGTGTGGGGTTCCATCATACCCAGGTGTTTTTGTTTTTTTTTTTTTTTTTACAAGAAAGAGTCTGATTTTATTTGTGTGAATGACAAATATTCTTGTCACTTGTGAACTGTCTTAGGAGAATTGGGAACTCTTATTTCTAACTGGTTTTTTTTTAACTCCTGAGGCTTTATGCACAACTCTTACATGCAGAGGCAGCCTGTGCCTTTGCAGGCAAGGCTCAACTGCTTCAACAGCATCTTAAGGAAAATGCAGTTCCATAAAGGGAGCAGACTACAAGAACATACCTTATTAAAATAGTGATAATAAGGATATGATAACGATGGTAATAATAATAATAGTGATAATATTAATAATAAATAAAAATAGTAATAGTAACAAAGAGAAGTAGGAGTGGAAATGGAAACAGTGCTCCCTGACTGCCAGATTCCAAAGGGAAGACAGACACCTCAGAGGAGGAGTTGACATTGCTGGGTTCAGCTCTCTCCATGCCTGGTCTCCATTATTAACTCCCCTTTAGATAGGCTTTTCATCCTTACTTTAATTATATTCTTAGTACATTTGCAATGCATTTACAGAGCTGTTGGTAAGCGAAGGTTTGCTGAGTTCTTGCCGATTAGTAAAAAACCCAAACAAACCCCTTCTGTTTCCCTTGTTCTTGTTTCAGGCAAAGAAGCCCTCTGATGTGCCACTGATTGAAGACATTTTGAGGGTAAGTGCTCTTAAATAGAAGATCTCTGTGCTTGCTTATGTTTTGCATACGTTAACGAAATGAGTGGGGACAAAAATACATTTTGAGAGCTGCTTCTCTCCCTCTCTTTCCAGGAAATGAGCAGCTCACTGTCACCTCTTCAGACGCCAGCTAGAGCAGAGACTTCCAAATTTCCATCGGCAACAAAGGTGACCCAGCCCATTTATGCCAGGGCTTCTGATTAAATACAAGAGATCTTTCTGCTTAGCAGAAATCCAGCTCAGAGTTTTGGCAGCTCTTGGAATGCTTTAGAAATATTTATTCAAAAGTGCACATGCCCGTAACGTGCCGTTAACACAGTCTTGGTGTCAGTAGCTGTGTTGTTTAGCTACATGCTAAGCTACTTTGTCCTTTTATTCTAGGAATCTCAACCTGATGGATCTGCAGCACAGAAGCAGAGTAAGTAGAAATGCAAAGAAAACACAGTTCTTTGTGTGCTGACAGGTAATTTTTTAATGTTATTTGTGGCAGAGACCATAGAATGCTTACACTGATTCAGCAGCGTGATTTCCTCTGCTTTGCTGAACAGGGATGAATTTAGGAATGGCTTAAGAAACTGTAACCAATCATTACCTAGACCTTAAGGTAGCTGTTCAGCAGAGGACCAGCAGTATTTAGTTAGGAAACTCCCACCTGGAGTGATGAACAATCTTGGTGGCATACCCTTCCCTAGAAAAAAGTGACTCTCTCATCTGGTGCTGACAGACCACAGGGTAAAATACGCGACAAGGGAGGCATATAAATGCAACTTTTTAATTTTTGCTTTCCAGAGCAGGCTGGGACAGCTTCAGAAACCTTGTCGAGTTCTCAGCCAAGAGCAGCGTAAGTAACCAGACTCTGTCCTCATCTCTGCTGGGCAGGTACTTAAAAGAACCTGGAATGTACAAAAATTTGGCTTATCAGTCAGATTCTTCTCAGAAAACTTCATTGCAGGGAATTTTCACCAACAGAAACATTATTGTTTTATGAAGGTCTCACTCAATTGTTTAGGTCTGAAAAGACCTTGAAGATCATCAAGTCCTATCGTTAACGCAGCAAGGCCGAGTGCATCAACCATGTCATGGTGACAATGACTGCGATTCAAACCAAAACAGAATAAAAGCGAAGAGAAAAAACCTCAGTCTTTGTGTACCAGACTGAGGTTTTTGTCTTCTTTTAATCTGTGATGCTTAACATCTTGTCACACTTTGAACTCCTCAACCTACTGACAATAGATTAAGCTGGTAGAAATGCTAAGGGATACCAGCTGAATCTGATCATTCCTGGATATGGTTTTGATGCCAGGCAGGACAAGTAAAGCTACAGCTACCTAAACTGTGTAGATCTACTGATGACATTTTAAAGTTATTTCGTTGTAAAACTTTCTTCCATTGCCCAAGTAGAAGTTTTCAAAAAAGTGTTGGAGGTATTTTATTTAAAAAGAAACACAAAGAAATATAGTATTTCACATGGACGGTCTAAAAACCTCACTTTATATGCTAAGAATATAGCTAGTTGTAGAGTGGGATAAAGACAACATTTCTATAACCTATGGGAATTGTGTATGTTTGTCTGAATGGGTGTGAGTGGAAGGTTTGATAATTTCCAAGCTTTTTTTTATTCTGGTGCTTGGTATTTTGAGCACGGCAATGTATTCCTCTGGCCTTCTCCCCTCTGCTCCCAGTGCCCAAACACAGGGCTCAGTTTTAGTTTTGAATGCTGCCATGTCAGTGGAATAAGTAAGTAACCTTCCCCCCTGCTGCTTCCTAATTTTGTCTTCTGGTGGCCTGGCAGAGCTCTCCAGTTCCAGCACAAGAGGATGGCACCAGCACAGCCCAGCAGCTCGGAGTCAGAGAGCACCAGGGACTGCCACAGCTCCTCAGTCTGTGACAGAGAGACCAGCTCCTGTGACAGTGAGCAGGATAACCTTCCAAGGGGGCTGGACCTGCCCGCATGTGAGGTGAATTGAGAGACCATGGAGAGGCTGCTTCCACAGCCCCTTGCCCACTGCAGGGCTGGTGTCTTAGGAAGGACGCAGATGTTGTACTTCTCCTCCGTTACCAAATTCTGCCCGGTTTGTCCTGGAAATACTGATTTGCAAGACCCCTCTCACTCCAGTGAAGGCTTAGGCATTTGCCACTGACTGGTTTATGAATTTTATTCATCACACGTGCATCCATGGTGCTCAAGGAGCAAGTTAGTGCCTGTGGCCTGTTAGTTTAGAGTCAGTTCTTCACAGGCCAAAGGCCAGACTTCTGGGCAAGAGTCTCTGGGCTCTGGGGAGCTGTGCTAGGACAGAAAGAGCCAAAAAGGCATCAGTCTTGAATCCTTCTTTTCTCTTTTGTTGGCAGCCTGAGCCATCAGCTTCTAAAAAGTGTCAGCTTGACAACCTAATGACCCAGATAAAGTGAGGAGCAGTACAAAGAGAGGGTCCCATGGAAATTGCCCATGGGCATGGACGTGAGGAGGGTGTGAAGCAGGAGCAGGGCATGAGCAGCAATTCCTGCCAGCACCAGTCCAAGGCAAGGGAGCCTTCTTACAAGAGCTGTGGCCAAGTGGCCATGGATGTCCACAAGACCTTTGCCCAAGTGGCCGAGGACACTCACAAGACCTCTGGCCAAATGACCGAGCATTTTCACAAGACCTATGGCCAAGTGACAAAGGCTCCTCAGGAATCTCATGGTATGAGCACACCCAGCTCTCTAAAGCCTCTTGTGCACACCAAGGAGGCCTTGCCCAGGAAGATTGTGGGTATCAAAAGGCCCAGCGAGCCCCTGGAGCATGACAAATCCAAGAAAGTCCTGAAGCTGGAGAGTGAGCCTGGTCCGTTGGAGGTCAGAGACCAGTCCTCCAAAGACAAGCTGTTAGTCCAAGAAGCAGAGAAACCAAAACCTGCTTTCTGAAAAGGCCTGAAACTGGGAGTGCAAAAACCCTCTGAGAACAGGAAGCACGAGGAGCCTGACAAGAGCTTTGCCCACGTGCCCAAGGTTCCTGCCCAGATTTGTGGCCAAGTGGCCAAGCCTGCCCACGAATCTGATGTTACATCCAAGCCCAGCTTTCTGAAGCCTCCTGTGCACACCAAGGAGGCCTTGCCCAAGAATACTCTAGGTATCAAAAGGCCAAGTATGTCCCAGGTACATGACGAATCCAAGAGAGTCTGGAAGGTAGAGAGTGAGGCTGGTCTTTTGCAGGTCACAGACCAGTCTTGCAAGAACCAGCCCCAAGTCAAGAAAACAGTGAAGCCAAAAGCCACCGACAAAAAAGGCCTGAAGCCAGCACTTCACAAGGCCTCTGAGAAGAGAAAGGGCTCCCACCAGGTCAACACCAAAGGCTTTTTGGAGCCCAGTCTCCTGAGACATGCTCAGGAGTATGATGCCTTCATGCCCAGTGGCCACAGGCCTGGGGATTTGCACAAAGGGAAGGTGCCCTTGCCTCCTGGGGAGAAGAAGTTGTTCTCGCCTGCAAGGGAGGCAGACGTGAAGAGGAAAGCCATGAGGAGTCCTGAGGAGTCCCCCAAAAAGAAGGTGAGAGGGGCTAGAGGAAGTGGGTTTGGACAATGACCAAGGTGGTGTTTGAAAAACCCGTGTGGAGTTTCCCCTTCATAGTTTGGCAGTAGAGCCGTGATGCTTCTCCTCTAGAGGGAGTTCCAGTGTGCTGTTTTTTTCTGTTTTCAACCAGAATCGATCAAACTGAGCTGTACTGGTCTGTACTTTAGGTGAACTTCCAAGACCTGAGTGAATTTTTTTCCCTGTTGTTATTCTTGCTGCTAGAGGGAAGACAAGGGGGATACTCCCAGGAAGAAAAAGGAATGAGACAAAAAATCCCAACAAAATAATTTCAGCTTTCAGCAAACAAAGGCTCCAATAAAGTGAAGTGAGTATGCAGTGATGGGATGTCAGAAAGATGTGTCTGTCTTCAGAAGGGAAAGATGAAGAACTGTATCTCCTGTCCAGACACTCAAGAGTTGGCTTCTAACATGATGTGCATTCTGCAGCTACAGCTGCTGCAGATTGGCCTTTACATGCTGGAAGCTATTGTTGGTTGGGGGTTTATGTATAAATTATGAATGGGATGGGATTGCTGTGGAACGCGTGTTAAGTTTCTTTTTTAGCATTAGTCTTATGACATGGTTATGACAATGGGAAGACAGTAGTAGTCTACATTTTTGGTAGCATACAAAGAACTTAATGTTACAACTTACTTCAAAAGTTTTTTGACTAATCACACAAAACAAAAGCATATTGATAGTAGTTGTATCTAACTACTAGAAGTACATGCATTTTTTGTTAAAAGAGTGTTTCCTTATTTTGAATGTAATACTTGTTTGTAAGCTTTAAAACACAATGCACAGAGCTCTATTGTTAAGCTTGGAACTTCTTAATATCTTGCTAGATGTACTTTTCTGTAGCTTAGGAAGTTATTCTAGACAAGTGTTAATATACAGACTATTGTTCTATTTGTCTTTGTTTTTCTACTTCTTATA
Organism: Anomalospiza imberbis; assembly: GCF_031753505.1. Classification (NCBI taxonomy): domain Eukaryota; kingdom Metazoa; phylum Chordata; class Aves; order Passeriformes; family Viduidae; genus Anomalospiza; species Anomalospiza imberbis. The sequence continues at coordinate 89,069 of NW_027099798.1, read as the reverse complement.
TAATTTTTCTGGTGATAAATCTTACGGCTATTGCTTAGCTCTAATTGTAGTTTTGTTGTCTCTGAGGTCTGCTTTTTGTAGCTTCCCTAAAACTCTCTGATTTTGACAATTCCCACAGAAGCAACGAGTGCAGAAAGCCACTCTGAAGGTGTAGGTGAGTAAGGGTAGGGAGCCCTTCGCTTCTGACATCCTTTGAAAGCACAGAGGTGTCGGGGCTGATGACTGGCTGGGGGAAGGGATGTTCCAATTGCAGTAGGAATGGAAGAGCTTTAATTCTGGAGTTCCTTCCTCCCTTTTCCTCAGGGAAAATGAGCAGCTCTCTTACTCATGTGCTGGCTTTTGGAGTGGGATGGGTAGGAGGTAGTTTTGGGCAGAGAGGAGTCTGGATCGGGTCGAGGATGGTGCTGTGCTCTGTGTCAAATCATCCTTGGTGCAGCATCAGCTGAGCCAAGGCAGAGCAGCTGGAGAGCACGTGTGCAGTGAGTAGGGACCAAAACACGGGAAAAGTGGGTGCTGAAAGAGGTGAGCGGACCGTCCCATGCCCAGCAGAGTTAGGCAAGAAGTGCAGCCTCACCCCTGAGCCTTCTCCCTGGGTTTAACTTCATTTCCTGCTCTTCTGATGCTGCAGTCCATGAGCTGGGATTCACTACTTGGTGTGTTCTTGGAAACCTTGCGAAGCTGGCTAAAAATGATGGAAATGAGCAGTGGTGAAACAAGGTTGAGAGCTATTTGGGGCTGCTTCTTGCTGCCAGAATTCCCAGGTCATCCTGATTTCAGATGATCAGAAATCTGCTAGGCCACTGTTATTGAATGTGAAAGTCTCTGCCAATTCAAACTCCCTCTTATTTGGAGCCGCTCAGCTTTGGCAGTGATGTCTAGTTGAGATGTTGGCATGAATGGCAGGATATAGGCAAGCTTTTAAGAAATGCCTAGGTTATATGTACACCATGATCATGAATTTGCTTCTCTGGTCCAGAGCATCAGAAGATTCATTCCAAACTGAGAGGAAAAATGTGGTGCTGCCAGCACTGCCGGCCATGACTGCTGCACAACGTGCACCAAATTTGACCACGACGACCCAAAAGAGACCCAGAACTGCGACTGATGACCTGGACCTGCCTGCCATGGATAACCCTGCCATGAGCCAGTGTCTTGGTTTGAAAAGACAGGAGACTGTGAAGGGAGGCAAAAGCCTCCTGTGAAAAGGAAAAGGTAAACCCCCTCCTTCCGAATTATCACAATTTCAGAATTAAAAGGGCTCTCAGGCAAAGATATGAGAATGGGAATAACAGTTTTTTACTAGGAAGGAAAAAAACTAAATAACAATGCAATTTAGCACAAGCAAAAAAAAAAACAAAAAAAAACAAAAACCACTGGCAGAGTGAGAAAAAAACCTGACACCCTGAGAAGTCAGGGTGTTGATAGTAGTCCAGCCAGATGGTGGCAGCTCCTCCCGGAGCGGCAATCTGCAGAAGGGTGTAGGTCCTTTCTGAAGATGCGGCGAAGGAGCAGCTGGGCCTGGTTCCTGATTCCTCTGGGAAATCCGGCGAAGAAGGCTGTCTGTTGCCTCAGAAATGCTTGTTTTATGGTGGCAGGGATGCTTGGCTCCTCCCTCTGGGTGGAGCATCTCACAATGGGATGATGTAACAAGTCTTAACAGCCACAGTGAGTAATTCAATAGCCCATTAACAGGAGATTATCTTTCTGGCAGTGTCATTGTTCTTGAAAGAGATAAGAAAAACTGCCTAACTCCGGACAGATGGCAGTGTGTTTATAAACAGGAGTGTGTTTATAAAAAGAAATTTTGATTTATTTATAAATAACTGTGGGTGTGGCTGCAACCTGGGCCTCGGGTTTTATAGCATGCTGACAAAATTGTTGCATTTATGGGTTAAAAAAATCAGATTTTACTGGCTGTTTTTAAAAATTTGGCTCTTTACTGACAGCTGGAAGTATGGGGTCGAGGATGTTTTGGGGGGGGCGGGGGCAGGGCTATATGTTAGGCCAGACTGTGCACACTGATTAACTGTCTTCTAATTGCTTGCTTTTTCCTGATAATTTTCCTGCTTCCAGTCCTCACTGCACTCTCAGCCATTGAACAAGGAAACCTGCTGCTGAATTTTTCTGTGCTTGGGAAAAGTTTAATGATACAAAGCACTGTGAGCTGCCAGGTGAGAAGCCAAGGTTCCATTTCGATTATTGGAGGGAGTGCTAGGAAAGAAGGCAAGAGCGGGAGAGCCCGTTGCATAGACTATGCCTGGGAGAAATGAACATTTTCTCTGGAAATTTAGGAAAGCCTGGCTTTGGAATTGCTTTAGGCATCTCTCTCTGACCAGATTTCTCTCTGTGGTTTTTCAGGGATCTGCAGGGGATGAGAAGAATTGACTTCTCTGCCACATAAGGACAAGACGAGACAAGAGAAGAAGACCTGAAGTTAGAACAGTAAGTGTTTGTTTTACAGCCCTGCCTGTAGTTACTGAAGACACCAGACAGGGCTGGCCCTGTAGCCACCCCGGCTTCTGCTTCCTCCTGAGCACTTGGTTTTCATGATGGTGAGGAGGCAGCAAAGATGCAGCGTTTGTTTGCTTCCAGATGTGTCCTCTGGGCTTAGTGTGAGTGTCCATTCTTAGGCTTCCCTGCAGCATGGGGAGGTGCAACTGGAAGCAGGCAACTGTGCAGCTCTGGCTGTTCCTGGGAGTGGCAGCAGGGCCAATGAGAAACATTCGCTTGACAGGCAAGACTTAACATGGGCCAAGAATTGCTCAGACATTTTCTTCCCCTGCACATCTATTCAGTTACTTATTAGAATTACTAATCCCATTATTAATCTTAAAATTAACCACAACCCCCTGCTCTAAAACAATCAAAAGACCAGTAGTATAGAGTTTTATTAAACTATGTCCACAAATAAACATTTTCCATTTCAACTGAGGGAGGCATATTTGGTTTCATATTAGAAATCTCTACATTATTTTCAACACCCTGAATCAAAAAAAAAAAATAAATGAAAAGAAAAAAAAATAAGCAAAACAAAGTGCCATAGGACATGGAAGCGGCCCTGGGGAAAATACAATATCAAAGAATATTCTCATTTAGAGGGGACCCACAGGAGTAGAAGCAGCCTGTACTAGGAGACACTTTGAAAACCATATAGGAACATATAGGTATATATGTATAGAACCATATAGGTATTAACCACTTGCTGTGGGGGAAACAGCAGATGATTTTTAGCCTGTTGAACATCCCCCAGGGCTCCTCAATCCCAGGAGGTGACCCATGCCCAGTTTTGGCCAAAGGATTGGCCCACAGGAAGCACAAGGCTGGGACTGAGCTGCCAACATTGTTTTAATTCATGGCCCTTGGAGCATCACCAGCACTTTGGGCTCGTAAAACTTGAGTTTTTCACATCCTTACCCCAACTCCAAGCTGCACCTAAGCTCAAATACAGCCAAGGAATAGCTGAAATAACTGAGGATGTCCTCAGCTCCTGCAAGAGCTCCTCAGGTTCCAAATCCCCAGCAGCTCACAGATCCTGCCTGGAGAGAATTTCCTCTGCACCCACGTGGGGCTGCAAAGCCAGACTGGTTTTATTAACATAAGTAAGTGCAAACTGACACATTATTTGAAAGATGTGGAAAAAATTAATACAACTTCATTATCAACAAATCAGATGGTAAAATACTAAAAGATTAAGTGCAGTTGATAACAGTTCAGTCTCCCCAAAATTATAAATAATAGCCAGTGTAAAGAAAATGTGCACCCATGAGCAATAGGCTCACTTTTTAATATCTTCATTAATGTCTGCAGGGAGATCAAGCACCATTATTTGCATTCACAAATAGCACCACAGGGTTAAAAATGAAAATGATTGAAGCAATGCTGTTAAGAAATGAGAACCAGACAAGAGCCAAATTATGACAAAATATGGAATTAAAAAGATGGCTTTCAGCAGAGCAAGGGCTGATATGATTAAAATTAAAGCTCAATCATGTGGCTCATCTTTCAGCACACTTTACTCATGTAAAGTTGGAGAAGTTTGCCTGGGTTTTTTAGGGTTTAGTGGGTTTTTAACCAACTGGAATTCATCTGAAGTGTCTGTTGAAGAAGCATTCACAGGTGGGTTTTTTTTGTTGTCTCTTGTCTCCTCTTTCTTTTTCAAGTGTGTGCCCAAACACCCCTCCCCGTTCTGCAGCACCTGGGCACACGCTGCCTCTTCTCCATCCCAGAACTTCCAGGTTTTATCCTTCAGAGTGTATTCATGGGTCATGGGGATGGTGGATAAGGTGAATGCTGAGGTTTTGCCAGTGGCAGAACAACTGTTTTTATTATTTATTCAATCATTTCCCGAGCCTTTCTTCAGTCTCCAAACAACCTGTAACACACCAACTTTATCTTGTAACACACAATTGCTTATTATTTCAGCTTTATTGAATACTTTTAAAAGCCCAGTTGAATCCTGACCTCATTCTCTCCCTTTTTCCCCAATACCTTGTGTCTTGGAAAAGGCTGATTGCTTGTAGGTCCAGTTTTGTCTAATTTACCAGTTTTGCTTATCCTTACTTTCCTGGGTACATGATAATATTTGGAAAACACTGGCTGTTTTCCAGTGTGGTGCTGACTGCAATGTGAGATTACTGGTGGATTTTTTTTATTTTAACAACTCGGCCAATCCATTCTTAGATTTGTTGAGAATTCTTGAGTGAGGTCTGGGCTCCTGGGCAGGTGTGACAGGAAGGATTCCCTGCTCCTGGATCCCAGTCCCTGCAGCCATCCCTGCTGGTTTCACTGGGGCTCATTCGTGCAAACAGCAGTAACTGGTGTTTGTTCCTTGGAATTAGAAGTAGAAAATCCTCCTGTATCCACGAGCTCCACATTCTTACTTTGCTTGGGAGTTTCTGGGATGATGCATCCTTCACACAAAGACATTCTCAAGTCCCCCAAACCCCAGAGTCAGCACGAGCCACTGCAGAAGGTGCCCCATGGAACGTGTCCATCACGTCCCTGCTTAGGTCAGCACAACAAAAAAACAGATTTCCAAATAGCTTTGCTTAGGAAAAAATGCTCAGTGATCAAGACCAAACTAATGTAAAACATAAAAATTGTGTATTTAAATACTGGCATGATTTGAAGACATAGTTTACACTCATTTGCTCTTTCTTCATATCATTATAATAGAGAAAAGCTGCAGGTAGCTTCTTTTTGGAGAAGGAGTGTTTGGGGAATAGGGAAGGGGTAAAACAATGTTATTAGTCCTTCAGAGTCATTAATATGAAGAAAGAAAAGTGCTCCAAGATGACTTGCTTACAGCTGCAGAACATGTCATGGAGTAAACCCCGCCTTCATTAAATGGGTGAGAAAGCATTCTATTTGTTTGGAAGTTCTTATGATCAGTCTAGATGTGCTTCATTGTAACGTGACGCTAAAGTGCCTCAATTATGATGTGTATATTTTGGTGCCAGAAGGGTTTTTTTCTTATGCTAAATTATTAAGTTCTGTCAGCTGCTGGGCTGTCATATAGAGATACAGTAAATCACATTATATTTTGTCATGGATTACACAGAGCAATAAATTTGGGAACAGAGATCAAAGTAGTTTCGCAATCACATCTGAGTGTAGGAGGGGTGTTTAACTTGTAGAAAATCTGATTTAGGTGAAACTGTTGCAGTTCTTGTGTGAATTTGAAATGAATTTGAATGTTTGCTTGAAAATGAATAAAGTACAAATCCCCAAAAGAGTTCTCCTGTATTTAGTTCAGAGGAGTTAATTCTGACCTACAGCTGCAGGACAGAGAACAGATAAATAATTAAACATTAGGATTGTTAAGAGTCTTGCAATGCCTTATTTATGTTTTTAATTGCTTTGATGATGGAGCAATATATTCCATTTTCTTTTTAATTGGGCCTTTGCTGGACTTGGGAGGTTTCTCCTCAGCTCGGTAACGCGGTCTGGGCTCGGTAACGCGGTCTGGCTCTGGGAAGTTGTCGCTCCTTTTGGGAAGCTTTGTTGTATTTAAAATACAAAAAGTAATCCAACATAATCTTGCTAAGGAGCACGGATGGCTTCAGATCACAGATTTGTTGGGGGATATGGTTGTGTTTTCAGTGTCTGTCTTTCCAACTGTAGAAGCTTAACTTTTGTTGGGCTCTAATGATGCAGCTTCAAAGTACTGAGTTAACTTTGTGATACTGAGTTAATTTAGTGATACCAAGTTAATTCAGGGGTGCAGAGTTTGTCCTTTGTTCCCACTTTTTCTTCTATTTAATAGCAAAGATTCTGTCTTAAAATTACGCATACGTAGAATATTTTTCTACTCATTATTCTCTTAATAAATGCTTGTTCTTGCCACAAAAGTCAAAACAGCAATGCAAAATCTAAAAACTTCATTCTTATCCCTTTATAATTCTTTCAGGAGCTTTAAAGTCTTTCCTTGGCAAAAAGCAAGGTATGTCATTTTAGCTGATAAATAATGATTTATCAGTGCCTGGCTCTCAGAAATCTCAGATTTCTGAAAGAATCATGTTTTGTTAAGCTCAGATTAAGTAGTCTTTACTTGAGTCAAGTTGTGGATCACTGTCACATCTTGAGACACTTGCCTTGTGTGGAGGAAGCTTTAGCTTTGACTTGCATCTTCAAAGGTGTTTCACAGCCTGTCTCCTCGTGGTTTTGCTGGGTGTCAGCTCTGTGGGTACCAGAAATGTCTGGGCCTGAGCAATTCTGGAAACTTCTTTACATCAGAGTAGGGGAGAGCCCGAGCTCATGAGAGGAGTGAGGTGCCTGCATTTCTCAGGGATAAAGGCAGCTTGTCAAAGCTCAAATAATTCCTGTTGGCTGCACATTTTCTTTGTTGAAGCTCTGAAAAAGAACATGCCAGCACTTTTGATATAACATCTTAAAATCAATTTATATAACCATCTTTGCTTAGTTGGACAGAAGAGAAGAAAAGCAGGAAATATTAAAATGGTAATCCAGGAATGTGATTTAGAGACTCTAAAATGGAGAGCGTTGCAATCTTCCCATCTTCACCAGGTTTACCCCATCTTGAGTGTGGAGCTGTGGGAAGGATCGTGCCATAATATAAAACCTGACCCCAAAGTTGGGGAAATAGGAAGATAAAGAGAAATCTCCAGCCCGGGTGCCTGGTGTGATAGATGGCAGATGAGAAGCAGTGACATCTGTGGCAATCATTTGAATCTCTTCATTTGCTCTGTCACCACAAAACACCACACTGATTTCACCAATATCCATCTCACAGATGACTGGTGAGAGTAAATCAAACCAAAATCAGCCGTCTTTGCCTGGGCTGTCCATGATCCCAGCCCTGAGCTTATCACACCCAGCAATCTTTTGGCAAAATGTCCCAGAACAGCTTCAGATTAAACCACAATTCTCTGCCAGCCCTTTGAGTGCCTGAGAAACTCAGTATTGTCTTCTGTAAAGGGTAGTTCAAGCATTAAACAATTGCATGTGGCAAACCCAGGCTGTTAATCTGTTTTTAAATCCTTGTCTTGTATGCAAGGCTGGTATTTTAGGCCAGTTTGTTTGAAATAATGTGCTCGGCTGACAGCAATATTGACTGGAAATCAGCATTCCTGATGCTGGGGAATATTTAGATGCTGAGTAAATCCATTTAGATGAAGGTAATAATTGTGTCCTGGTGCAAGGCTGGTGTAACTTGGGCACCAGCCACCCTGTAGCTGGAGTCCCACAGAAGACTTTCTGGGTGAGTTGAATGAGAGAGTTTTTTCTCCTAAAGATGTTAGTTTAATGAGAAAAAAAAAAAAGGACCTCCAACAGTGAAATATAAAATAGAATATTAATAGGATTTTGGGATTTCTATCATTAATTTTCAAAACCCTTGAAGTCATTTGGTACTTGACTAATTATTCTGTTGACATCATTTTGAGTATTCAACTATTTTTAATGGTCTTTTGGGTGGTTCAGATTACATATTTGAACTGTGTGTGCTATTTTCACTGCTGAACAGAGATCCAGCTTTCATTTTTGTCTGATTGGTGGGGAGAGCAGGAGAAAGAACAGGAGTTTGGTGTAGGAAGTCACCCACTGTCAGTGTTAGAGGCACATAAGGAAAATGCATGTTTCAGGCTTTGAGTCCAAATGGAATTTTTATGTGCAATCAGATGAACTTTAAAGATGATCTGCTGATCTCTGAAGTTTAAACAGATATTGTACAGAGAGTTTTAACATACTTAATAACAAAGATTACCACTGTAATAGGTGAGAGAAGCCTCTCTGTTCATCATTGAACAGGAACTCAGACAAAGGAGGAGGCTTTTGTGAATACCAAGAAACCCGAGGATATGCTGACTCCTTAAGTTGATTGTACAACGAGGGTCGGGAGGTGTGTAACCATCTATGGAAAGATTGTTACAGGGTCATAAACCCCCAGCGAGGAAGAGGAGGAGAGCCTTCATCCAGATGACCACCACAGAGCAGAAGGCGACCCCCTAGTAACTGGAGGCGCACGCGCAGAGTACTCCCGGAAAAGCCACAAACGCGGAAGAAGGGGGAGAATAAAGGACCTTGGGAAAAGGGAAACGGGGTGAGCCGTTGGCGGAGCACTGACTCCCTGGCTGCACCCAGCGCTGTTTGCTGGTCATTGCTTGCTGTAATCAATAAATTTTCTAATCAATCTCTAAAGGATTGGACAAATTATTTACCTTAACTTATAACACCACCATCAGCCCTTCTGAAGGTCATTTTCTTCTGACATCTATCAAATTACACAATCTTGAATTTTGGTACAAAGCATAATGCTGTCAAACTTAAAACAGAAATATTCCAGAATGTGGAGTGGTGTGTTGTTTTTTGAGGTAAATGGGCCCCAATTACATTAGTTCATTGATGTTAAATTCCTTGCTGCACATCAGAGAACAGTTGCTTCTTCCCTGGAGCAAGTTTTCTTTCTTCTTCTTCCCCCACCCTTTGATTTTTCCCTCCTTTTATTTTTTCCTTCTTTTTTTTTTTTTTTTTTAAGGTTGCTTACACTTTCATCTAACTAATTATTGAGGATCAGCTTATGGATGGCCACTTTTAGCTAGTTGCAGACATTTTGAAAAATGATTCTTTCATACGTACTACCCAAAAGAAAAGTTCTTTAATCTGCTGCTTCTTTATCAGTGAATGTGGTGGTGTGTGTGTGAGTGTGTGTGTGAGTGTGTGTATATAGCTGGAAGATAGAGAAACATGGAATTATTCAGATTGGAAAAGATCTCTGGGGTCATGGAGTCCAATCATAAACCCAACACTGCCAAGCCCATCACTAAACCCTGATTGTTGTGGTTGGAAGGGGCCTTAAAACTCATCCAGTGCCACCCCTGCCATGGGCACGTACACCTTCCACTGTCCCAGGCTGCTCCAAGCCCTGTCCAGCCTGGCCTTGGGCACTGCCAGCGATCCAGGGGCAGCCACAGCTGCTCTGGGCACCCTGTGCCAGGGCCTGCCCACCCTCACAGGGGTGGATTTTTCCCCAGTACTTACACAATGCACAGATTTGTAATGTTTAGAGGCTTCTGAACAGCTTCGTTTTTTGAGAAATATCCAAGACGTCCCAAATGCTTCCATGGGTGTTGCTGGAGGATGGAATTGTCCACGTGGCTGCCAACCCCAGCATGCAGCTGAGGGAGCAGATGGACTTAGGGTTGTTCAGGGCATGTGCTCCATCGAGTGGAACTGGGACTGGAAGTTCCTTCTGCTGCACCTCATACCTTCAAATAGCTTATAAATACTTGGTAATTAGGGTAGGACACGGTGTGCTCTTGTGATGTGGTCCTGTCATAGATCCTGTGCTCTTTTACTGATGCTGTTCTGTTCCATGAAAGGAGAAAGTGAAAATGGGGCAGTGTTAGAAGAACATCCATTAATTCAGTCTCCACATCGGGAGTTTTATCCAGATCATCTGTTTTAATTTTTATCTGAAATGTTTTGTTGAAGTCGATACAGTTTTGCTCAGCAACCACAATATGATGCTTTAAGGCTTGTTAAAGAATTACAGTTGGTTTTTAAAACCAATCGACTGCAAAAAGTATATAATCTTTTTAATGCAAAAGTCCTCTGTAATATAAAATAACTGCATGTAAAATCATCATAATCAGATAATTTCAGCTAAAATATGTATTAAGTGTGTGAAACTAAACAGGAGTTTGTTTTTGAATTAGTGGAATTCCTCTGCTGCTTATCCAATTTAAACCTTTTTCATTATAAAAATGGATATTCCAATTGGTATTTCTGGCAAGCTTCTGCCAAGTGGGAATTTCAGCAGCCACTTCTCGCACACAGAAAACTGGTTCCAGACCATTAACTCTATTTGTAGTGCTGCCCATTGCTATAAAACGGGCTGGACTTTAATGAACACTGGCTGACCCTCCAAATGTTCACCTTCCACTTGGATTCTTATTCATTATGTTTCTGAAATAGCAGCTAACCCGAAAGGGAGGGAATGCCCTTAAAACAATTCAGAAACAGCTTGTGCTTCCTCCAGCACGTGCACTCAGCAGCCAGTTGAAAAAAAGGAACCAGGAAACTGCTCTGTGTATGTGCACCAGGCCAGTGTGAACCTTCTCATTTATGAAGATAAATGTGATATAAATTCCCGCTGATGTTCCCTGTACACAGCTCTGTGTGTATTTACTCATTCCTTAAAACAAAAAAGAGTAAAAAGTGTAGCGGTGCTACCTCTGCCCCGGGGAAGGTGGTTTATGTCTCCCTTGGTTGCAAAGCAACAGTCTGTATAGAGAGGTACTAAATTAGTTTTAGTTGCAGGTTTTAAGAAAGGAGAAGCTTCATATTTCTGCAGTTAAAAGATGGCAGTGGAAAAGAGGGTGCCCAGGCAGCCCCACGAGTTGGATCTTTTCAGTGCTGCAAATTGTGGTCTCTGCCTTCATCAGAGCTGCTCGTGTGGTTTGTGATGATGCAAGAGCTGCTGGGTGTTACAGACCTCAGGGAAAAGCTGAAGTCAGCAGGAGCCACAGAATTATGGAATGGTTTGGGTTGGAAGGGATCTTAAAAATCATCTCATTCCACCTCCTGCTGTGGGCAGGGACACCTTCCACTGTCCCAGGTTGCTCCAAGCTCCATCCAAGCTGGCCTTGGGCACTGCCAGGGATCCAGGGCCAATCACAGCTTCTCTGGGCACCTGTGCCAGAGCCTCACCCCCCTCGCAGGGACCAATTCCTTACCACTATCCCATCTAACCCTGCCCTCCATCAGTGGGAAGCCATTCCCCCTTTTCCTGTCACTGCATGCCCTTGTGAAAAGCCCCTCTCCAGTCTTCCTGTAAGACCCTTTAAGGTACTGGCAGGGACTGTCCATAGTTTTTAGTGCCACAGGGCCAATATAACCAGTTTTAGACAACCAGAGCCCATGAAGCTGTGCTTGTGCTATTTCCAGAGGAAGCTTTGGGAGATCAGTACCTCTGCAATTCAGATGCCGCAAATGTTTGGGACTGTGAAAAAATGTAAGAATTTACGGTTTGTTGGTGACTGGGAGACAAAAATTATAAATATTTTGCTAACTGTAAGTTGTTAAAGCCATTATAAAAAAAATGTTGCAATTCCTTTTAAGTGAACTGGTAGGATATCCATTCTTTGCCTTGAGTTAGGAATAAAACAATGAAATTCTGAGTATCTTTCTCTCAGAGGTCACCCTGATTCTACTCAGTGTGAACAAACAAATTCTAATTTGTTTATGGAACTCATGAGTGGTTCTTCATTATTTATTGAGATTTCTTCTGTGGGTTCAGGAGGTTATAAAGCAGCATCTATGAAAGATGAGGACTTTTACCCCAGGCAAGTTGAGCGAGAGCAGCTGTAACGTGATCAGTGCAGTGCCTTGCTGATGAGTCCCTCTCCCTTTCTGGGACTAACAGTAATTTATGCTATTGCAATAATTTTTTTTTTTTTGCTTCTTTTCTCTAAAGATAAACTGGCAGTTTCAGTCACTTTATGACATGCAGTGGTGGTAAAACATCATCTGAAACTAGGCTGCAGTACAATGGAACGAGTGTTAACGTGGGTCAGCCCGAGTACAAGGAGAAACAGAGCATGGACAGAGCTCCCTGGGATAACTGGTGCTGTGTCACCACTCCTTTTATTTATGCACCCCCACCATGGGCCCTTACAGTGTTTGTGGTCCACTTTGAGTGATAAATGGAGAAAAAGTGAAATTTGATTTGTCTGGTGCTCCAGAATTCTTCCCAATGCTGATTCAAGGCAATGTGTGTTGCCATTATCTCTGTTTATAACAAAACCAAGTCATAATGTTATCTCAAAAATGATGCACACATTTGACAATCGGTTCTGATAACTTTTTTAGCAGATTCCTTAGTACCAACAAACAGATGGAGACATCCATATGTTTCATAATTTTAGAATTTGAAGGGATTGAGGATCTGAAATGGCAATTTCATGTAAAGTTTAGGATTACTTTGAACTGGCTGTAATATTCTCATGCTGAACTGCACCTTACAGAGCTGCCTGGATTGCCAAGGATGATTCCAGCCCTACCATGACGATCCGCGGCTCTAAGCTCCTAGATTTATAGCCCGGTGAAATCAACAAGACTCTTTGCCTGCCTGAAATCCCTGGAGTTTGCAGAAATGGAGCCTGAGCTGGATGCACGCAGGGTTCAGAGGCTTTGGGGGCCCCTGTGGGTTTTTTTGGTCCCCCCAAAGAGGGGCTGGTGGCACCTGGGCGCTGGATGCGGTGCTGTAAAACTAAGGACGACAGATCAAAGGTTTGAGCAGGAGGTCAGATAGATTTTGGAAACTTAATCAGCTTAAATTTGCTTCAGAACTCAGCTGCGAGATACTCTGTCCCCCCTAAGAAAATATTTGCCTTAGACACCTGTCCTCAGGTTTGAGAGCCAAGGAGATGAGAGCGCCGAGCAGTTCACCTGAGGACAGCGTGGTGGGGCTGGGCTGCTTTCTGCAAGAAAAATGCAAATCAGGTTTTGCTCCTGAAATGAAATTGTATTTTTTTTTATTAATATCACTATTATCAAATTATTTCTGAAATTAAATTATTTGATGGAAAAAAAAAACATTAAGAGCTTTTTTTCTTGGGATTATAGAAATATTTGCTGGTTTGATTCTGATATGACCAAGCAGCCTTGTTTCAGTTTAGTTTATTCTTTAGCTTTGAGTTGGTAAAAAAAAAAACTGGGGTAAGGAAAGAGCTGTATATCCATGCTGGTTCAGCTGCATCTTGGGTGGATTTTCAGTGTTATTCCCACCTTTCCTTAGGGAGGGATGAGCAATGGCAAAAAGGACAGTTGCAGACACAGAACTGAGAGGTGTAGCTGCATCCCCCATGTCACAATGCATGAGACTTTCTCCTCATTTCCCCCACTCTGTTCAGAAACAAATTCATCCTGATAAATTCGTTTACGTGTGTTGCCTCCTTCCCCTGCCCCCCCCAACACACACACTCTCATTCTCTCCTTTTTTTTAAACTTTTTTTAGTCCCCAGAACTCTTTATGTTTTTCTAATAATTGGCAGCAGAGGTACAATTTCTCCCCTCTTCCAAGTGATGAATAGTTGGCCCGAGATCAAAGCCCAGCATTAAGCTGGAAAATAGAGGTGGGTTTTTTGAGTTCTGAATTTCATCTTTTTCATCTCCATTGTCATCTCCTGAGGACCCCAGGGGACCAAGTCCTCCTTCAGCCAGTGGGAAGGAAGGTGAGGTGCTCCATCAGCTAGCACACCTCGCAAAATCAGGAGCCGTTGCACAGCCAGGGCTTGCATTTCATGTTAAAGGTGGTGTCACCCAAGGTTTTTTCACCTTTATCATTGATCCCCACCAGTTCTGCATTCGTGCCCAAAACAGCACCTTGAGGAATGTCAGTGTCCTGGAGGCAGACTGGTTTTGACTTGAGTTTTTGGTCTTCAGAGAACTCAAAAGAAGAAATTGAGTGTTGAATTTACAAATATGCCTAAAAATAGGCTGGATAATTTTTACATACTTCAGCTGTCAATTTGACTGACAGGTAGTAGTGAAGTGTGAAAAATGATGGAGGTGCAACCAGGAGTTAAGCTTTTAATAAGAAGAAAATTGCCACCAGGATTTATTTGGAGGTGTCGTTCTCCTCATTGCTCCCAGCCACAGCAGAATGTCTGCCTTGCACTGCAAAGTGAATTTGCAGCCAATAGTCCAATAATAGTCTTTTAAAATCAATAAAAGCTCTACAAAGAAGGGTTTTGCAGCCTCTAATCTAGACAGAAATGATCAGTGAGGCAATAACAAGAAACTGCCAACTTTACTGTTTTACCAACACTTCAAAATATTTAAACCCCTTGATTTCAGCTTTTCAGCTCCTTTGAGTCTTATTCTCTGCAACACTTGTCCAAAACTGTGACTTCAGTTTTGGTGACATTTATTGTCACTTTTTCACACTGCTTTATCAGAATCATTGGTAAATATGTCTTCTATTTCAAAAATCTAACCCGTATTTTTACACATATATTTGCATACAGAGAGGTTGTAGAGTCTCCATCCTTGGAGATACTTAAAACCTGACTGGGCTGATCCTGAGCACCCAGCTCTGGGTAACACTTCTTTAAACTGGTCCATTCCACCCTCACCAACTCCACGATTTTGTGGTAAAGAGAGATAATGTTCTCTTTCCAAAATACCCTTCCAGTAATTTTAAATTAATAATTTAGTAATTTTAAATTAGTAATTTAGCAATTTTTGAGAGCCTTATTGATTTTTAAAGAAAGAAAGAGACAACAAAAAAACCTCTTTTTTTAATCTTTCCATCCAAACCTGAAAAGCAGGAACTGGTTAAAGCTCAAAAAGTAACATTTGTGGTGTCATATTTTAGTTAAATGGTATGCTCTGTCTCACCCCTGGAAAATGTATGGCTTATTCCAAGCCTCTGATCCTCCCCTGCAGTATCCTGTGTCTGTAATCCCACTGGCCCAATCTGTTCCGCGCCCTCTTTGAATCTCCCTGTTCAGTGTGCCGGGGGGACGGTTCGCTCTCTCTCTTCGCCGGCCCTCCTGGCTGCTGCCCGCTCAGCCCCTCTCTCTTCCTCTCCTTTTCCCCCTCGCTCCCCTTTCCCCCTTCTCCCTCAGAAACCATGCTGCCTCCCGGGGGTAGGACCCCCAACAGACCCTCATCTAATGAGCACCCTCAGAAGCCCTGTGGAGTCTCCTTGCCTGCCTGCTGCCACCAGCCAACTCACAGCCTGGGGGGGCCCCCCGGAGACACCCCCGGGGGTTCCCCCCGGAATGTGCCGCTACAAACATTTAATCCATGTCAGACCTGAAGGAAGAGAACCCTTCCATTGCTGCCTCTATTTTACCTTTTGTCATTGTCACCTACATGTGAGTGGAATCAAGGCAGCCTCTCCGTGCCAGACACAATCCAATGTCGATACAAAAATGGTTCTTGGTCCCTTTTTTAAAGACAGCTGGAATAATTGAAGCATTTCTGAATTTTTAAGCAAGGGATGAGGGAAATTGCTTTAATTGTTGCAGCGGGAACACGTAGGTAGGGCAAGGTAAGAACTTTTTGACCTAAATGTCATAATAAATTTTGTCAGACTGACAAAATTTATTATGTTATATAATATTTATTGGCCTGCTGAACAGCCTCAAGACTTGGGGATATGTTTTGCATTAAGGTGACTTTGCTGTGTAGCTGGGGCATTTTTCTGGTGAGAGCTGGACCCAGTTCCTCAGCACTTTCTGGGGCAGACACAACACATCCTTCATCTGTCAGGGCTGTTTGGCTCAATAAAACAGTTTCACCCTGATGTCTGAATTTCTTTACTTGTAGGGGTTTAAATCAAATGCCTCAAGTTACTTGGACATGTTTGGTTTGGGGTGTTTTTGTAGCTCACTGTTAATGATTGGTCGATTGCAACTTTTCTTGTGGTCGCCTTGCTGACAACATCTGTCCAATCTTTCTCTCTGTGGCCTCTTGGAACATTCACTTTTAACACCCACACAGAAAAGATATTTCAGGAAATGTCTTCTGAAGTTTATGCAAAGTAAATAGAAATTTTTGCTCTGAAAAGTACTGCACCAAGCAGATCTTTCTTCATCAATTCCTGCTGAAATTTCCTTGCTTGGATTTCAGAACTCCTGTGCTAGACCAGGGTCTCAAACCAGTAAAAGCTTTAAATCTCAGGTTTGTGTTATACTGAGGAGTTTGCTGCTTTGTTTTCTTCTTAAAATGACAAAATGGGACGTACTCAAAATGCTGTAGTTTTGCATGGCTTCAAGTTGTTATCTTAATAATTTATAGAATCCATTGCTTTCTTCTGCTTTCTCCTGTGCATCACACACCTGGTAAAACCACATTTCTGCAAATTGTCTGTCTTCTAAACAATTACTTCAACTGCAAACCCAGAGACACTGCTTAATCCTGGCTAAAGAGTTGCAGCCTATCCAGATAATCTCTAAACTTTGGCATATGGGTCTCCAAAACCCTTCTTTTTGATGGGTATTACCTTTTGAAATATCCATTTCTTTTTTAGAAAAGCAATACAGAAATACAAAGGTAGGTTTTACACATAATCTGGGTTACTTCCGGGGCTCTTCAGGTAGGTAAAGAGAAATAAATTTACTACAAAGTTTTAATCAGGCTTTTCCCTCTTTCTCAATGATTTTAATACCTTCATTTGTAGCACAGTTCTTCTTACACCAGGCCTGGCCTATTATTAGGGGGTTTTTAACTTGATTTTTTTTTCCTAAAAAAACATGTAATTAATATAGATAAATGTTTTTCTGCCAGTGAGGAGGCCTGGCAGAGTCTAAGCACTCTGGTAGTCTCTCCCTGAACTGCCTGTGTGTTAAAATGCTTTTAGAATTATTCTCTAATATGCTGCTACAGCAGCTTAACCTTAAGCTTGAATATATACATTAAAGTCAGTGACTCTCCCACATGTTTAAGTGCCTTGCTGGGTGATGACATGTCAGTATAAAATTCTGTAAATGTGCCTAAAGGATCAGGGTTAGTTATGACTTTCCCCAGTGATGAAAAAGGTGAAACAAATACGATTCAACAGATGACAAGTGAATCACCTGAAAGGTCTGGATGAAGGTCCTGGATGTGGAGTCAGGCCCTCACTGTATTGCTTAGCAAAATCTGCTCCTTTCAGCAGCTCAGAAATGTCACTGTCAGGTTTAAATTTCATTCCAGTGTGTGAATGTGGGCGTTTTTCTTCTCAGCAGTATCAAGGTGTAAAATATCCCCCCGGAAAAGGAGCAGCACCATCCCAATGTAAACTCACACTCCACCTTTCAGAGCGGTGCAAGACGGGGAACAGGCTCCAGTTTGAAGATCACAGATGTGCTTTGTTCTCGTGAGTAAATATTTTGGAATGTCACAGTGGAAAACACTTCCAAATATTTTGTGTTCAGCCATTCTTGTCATTGACAGCCTTGCTCTATTCCTTTTCTCTGCGTGGAGTTCCATGCCCTGCTAGAGTGCAGTGTGCTGATTTCAATCATCCAGCTCGCACAGCAGAGCTTGCCGTTACCGTGTTTATATTAAAAAAATGCAAAATACGTGTCTTTTACTGAGGGGAGCTTCAACATGCTGCTTTCTTTTCAGGAGATAGCTGAACTGAAAACAACCATTTCCTTCCTGACAGAGGAGAACAGCCGGCAGCGGCTCGTGGCGGAGCAGCAGCTCCAGGAAGTGGCACAGAAGTTGGAAGATGAGGAGCAGCGGCTGATGACAGATAATGACAGAGCAATCAAGGTAATCTGGGGATTTCAGTCGCTGATGCTGCTGCCTGGGTGAGGGTAATTAAAAGTTCTGAATGCAGGGATGGTTTCTGCTCACACGGAGCTCACCCAGACGCCCCCAGACCTTGCCTTTGATGGAGCTGACGAGTCAGGCTCCCTCTGCTCTAGCTGATCCTATGCCTGCACAAAACGCCTGGATTTGGCAAATCTGATCCATCCATGTCCATCAAACACTTGAATCTTTCCTGTTCTCTTTCTTTTTGTACTGGCCCTGATGTTCTAGTGTATTTTCAGCACCTTTATGCTGTGCTTTCAGGGCTTAAAAGAGAGGAAAGGTGAAAATTAGGAGAATGAGGCAGCAGCGTGGCCTGGGCTGCAGCCTGGTTTTCACAAACTTTCCCAACTTTTATGTGTAAGGCTGCATTGAAGGACAGTTTGTGCATAGCTTCCACTGAAAAATACAAGCTAAGTCTGTGCTGAATGTTAAAGGAATAAAGTATTTGTTTTCTGTAATTTTATACCTATTTTATTATCTTTTTTAAGACATATTTTGCATCAGAATTCCGTTCTTTGGCCTTTCTCATTGTTCTAAGGGACTGAACAGCCACATTGTGTTCTTGCTGCTTTGACACCTTGACTCAAAGCGGTTGCAGGGAATCCCACCTGTAGAAGTGAGCAGAATTGGCTTTTAAACATTTTTTCTTCTCAGAGTAGTAAAGAGCAATGGGAAAATTTTGAAACTGTCATCTGCCGTGTTTGACAACAAAAGCACCTCATGAGAAGTTGTATTGAAGGATGAAATTCCTTTTCTTTTCCTTTGTAAAGGCATTCAATCATACCAAAGAATTACATTATTAAATGTAAAAACTCATGGAAAAATCAACTCCTGCAGTTTACGTAAATTCTTTTGTGCCTGAAAGATACCATGAAAGTTTTTAAATGTTGGAAATCCATTGGATTATGGTGCAGTTAATGCGGTCCTCTATATTGGAATGACTTGCATTACATTGTCATTACTGTCTCATCATCTGCAGAGTGGCTTTTCCCTTTCTTTCATCAGTTTTGAATTGTCATTATTTTTTCTTAAGGAAAATGTCTGCCTTTCTTTGTGTGCTTGTTGAGGAAAAGAATTTTCTTTCTGATCATTCTGTGAAAGGTGTAACTATAAAAATGCTGGCTCTAATCTGTTATGCAGGTAGAATCACCACAGGTATGTTATTTTATCACCAGGCTCTGCAGAGAGGACACAGGTAAATCACATTATTTTCAGGTGCAGGTGAATTTTTACCACTTAGGAACATGGACTATTTGTAGTTCATTTTTCCAGTGGCCACCAGGATCTGCAGAAACCCCGTGACAGTGGAATCATCTTCCACAGAGTCAGAAATACACTGTAATTCAAGTTATCATGTGCCTTCTTGAGTTACATGCTGGAAAAACATGGTTTAGACTCTTAAGCAGCATTTTTCTTCTGGTGCAAACTCTACTCTTGAATTTCTGGATTCTCTTAAGTTACACGCAGTGGAATAATTCAGCTGTTTAAACACCAGTTTTTGAACAGTAATTATTATAGGTGGTATGAAACCCTTCTGCATGTAAATCTGTTATAAACTTCATTTTGATGGTATTACTTCACAATGTAATGAAATCCATAAAAACCACAGGGAAATTCTGCACAGGATTTCTGAGCAGCGTCCCAGGGAGTTTTTAGCACTGGTGTTGGGAGTATGTTTTAAAAGATTTTGTCAGCTTGGAGAAGAAATTGGAGAAGCTGTTTTGCTTGGAGTTCTTGAATTTTGTTTAGTATCATTAATACTGTATTTAAAAAACATCTTCCTTTGAAACCACTGATTTAATGGAAATATACTGAAATTCAGATACCCAAGCAGAAAATTCCTAGGAAGCTAAAATGCTGTGTATACTTCTGGAAACAGAAAAAGGTGGTTTAATATTTGATCAGTTTGTATTTTTAAGAACCACACATATTTCTAGGCAAGCATATGCAGAAATACTTTGCTTTTTATTAGCCTGGGGCACGAAAAAAAAAAAAAAAAAAAAAAGGGGGGGGGGGGTTGGTGAAAATTGAATCTTGGATGTCCTGGAGATGGGGAACAACATCTAACCTAGGGTAAGCTGAAGACCTTGATTAAAGAAACATTTTACAAACAAAGCAATTCTTAATATAATGCAAGCCTTTGAGAAGACTCAGTGTAGTAAAAGCTATTGAAAATACTATCATTAAAAAACAGCCTTTGCTAAATATAACACTGATTTAAACCAACATTGAGGAACAGATTGCAATTTCCTCTATTGGTATTGGGTGGCTTCCTGTAAGACCTTCCAATTATTATTTCCTTTCAAAGACAGAAATACATTTTTACAGAAACCAACTGGCTCTAAGAGAAGTTTGGAATTTAGGCAGTTAAGTGATATCCAGATGTGGATGCCATAACACATGATTTTGATGTTAATTCAAGTTCCTGACTCTCTTTGCTGGTAAAAGATTTCTGATTTGTTATTATTGCACAATTGCATCCATCTCCTTCAACTCAATATTTTTTAAGGTAGTATCTTAAATATTTAGTCAAAAAGAAGGAATGAAACTTTCAAGAATGTTCTGCTTCTTTTGACAACCTAAAAAGGCAATTTGAACAAGGCTTTTTGCCTTCAGATGGCCTCAGTTTGGGTCAGTTTGAGACAAATGCTTGAAGGCCTTGGCACTCTGTGTCAGGTCTGGCCCAAGGGCAAGTCAGACTTGTCATCACTCCTAAGATCAGGACAAACCTTTGGCTCTCACGTTCCTCTCTTGTGGCTCACAGGGTGACCCCTCTGGGTGTCACAGAGCAGCAATGGCTCGGGGCAAAGCCCACAGCAGTTGAGGTGTGACCCCAAACCCAGCTCCCCCTCAGTGCCATGGATGTCCTTGCTTTGGGCTCTCCAGGAGTTCAATTCAGAGCAGAGCCCAAGGACACTGAGCTGGGGCAGAGGGGACACAGAGCAGAGCTCACCTGGTCACTGAGCTGTGCCTCAGGTGCGCTCACCCCAGAGATCAGGAATCACGGTCCCAGGTCCAGCTGGGATCAGAGCTGTGTGATGTTTTCCAAACACCCTGCGGATGTTTGGAAAACCTGCCTGAAGTGCCATGTCTGGTACCCCTTTGTGATGCTTCAGGCTGGGATTGCCGCTCCCCAGTGAGGGGCTGGCACTGAACTGGCAATGTCTGGGCAGGAGCTTCCCTGGCCACTGATGTGTGGGGTAAGCTTTTTATTTTTGAAAAAAATAATTTAATTTTTAATAATTTTGTTATTTTTAATTTTTTAAAATTAATTAGTTTTATTTTTTAAAATTTTATTTTAAAATTTTAAAATTATGTTTCCTGCATCCTCGTAGTGATCTACCCACAGCAGCCTGGAGCTTGATAATTCCAACAGTCAGAGCATTTACCAAACTTCTCTGCTGCTTTTGGTTACTGGACTGGGCAAAACAAGAAGTTGGTGGCATCATAAAGATACCTTGAGGTTATTTATGAAATCCCAGCCTTGGTTGTTTAGGCTTAGTTGTTCAGTTTTTTATTAAATCCTTTTGGATCCTGGGAATGAAAGTACAAAACATTTCCTGGGATTGGAACTGCAAAACATGTTCAGAGCATTTTAATGCTGAAATTGATGGCCAAGTGGGGACTCCACATCAAAAAGTAGATTCTGGAAAGAAATGGATGATGGAGAGCATACAGTGACAAACCCACAACAGAAAAGGGGGAAATTGCTGGTTTTTTTTTTCCAGATGAACCACAATTGTTGTTTGATTCCTGTTACAGATTCTAGGAGTCTGTTAAATCCCTGAATTAGGACCAAGATTTCATTAGCAAAGCATGGTTGGAAGATGACATATTTCAACACTTTGTATGTCAGCCAGCTTATGATCAGATTCATTCTGTTAATGAATGAGACTTAAAAGATTTCTAGAAAAGAATGGCCTATAATAATGTTCCCCTTTATGTGAAAAATTTTGAAACAGTTGTTTTTCTTTGTTATGTTTAAAAATGTTGAGAGGGGGGGAAAAAGTCAAAGTGTTTTATAGCCATAGCAGAGCAAAGGGAAAAATTTTGGGGTTTAAATTGCCTGGGCCTTTGTGGGCATTGAGTATTCCTGATGTCCTATACTTGTTAAATGCTGCTGCATCTTGGAGCCAAAGGCTCTTCTCCTCTGCAAAGTCCTGAGGGTTTTATCAACACAGTGAATTTCCTCCGTGCAACTGTAAAAATTACCAAATTTTTCTATCAAAAATATGTGTTTTCAAAAATTTAATGCACAAGCTAATTTTACTTGTAGTTCTATTTCATCATCAGCCATGTTTATTAGCAAATTCCACTGGTAACTACAAATAATATTCTTTATTAAAAGGAAAAGCACATTAGGTCCCTAGGAACATTAACTGAGCAACTGCAGCCCTGCAGAGGTATTCAGTTTTTTGTCCTCAAAACACCTTTTGGAACACCAGCATTGCACTCTGCCAGAGCCAGGGCTGGAGTTGGTAATAAATAAATAATTCGAGTTGATTGGTTTAAAAGTCCCAAGCAAAGGTAAATCTCAGTGGTTTAAATGCCATTAATTAGTGCTTATTAAGGGATGAGAGGCATCTGAGAGCACCCAAGCTAAGCTGCCCTGATGTGGAGAAGAAGCATTTTTAGTCCTGGTTTAAAAGGGAGACAGGAGGGCAAAGCCTTGACTTCACCCAAGGGTTGTGGCAAAGGTGGAAATGAAGGCTGTGGTGACTGGTGGTTCAGGAGACTGTGATCCTGTGTAAGTGACAGCACAGGGGATATTAATTAGGGGAGAAAAGCCCTGAAAGCTTGGTGTAAACTCTAAATGAAAATCTAAAACTCAGGGTAAAGGTATATATTTTGTCAAGGGCTTTTTGGAAAGGGAGTCTTGACTCGCTTTATTCCCCAGGATACACTGAGGTGGCAGAATTAACTGCTACAACCTCAACTACTAGCTCAGGATAAATTTTGTCAACAGATCCATATTATGGGTGAGATTTTAAAGATATTTTGTTGCATTTTCTGTTTTAACTTGGATGAAGAAGTTTTTTTGGTTGTTTGAATGTTTTGGGGTTTTTGTTGTTGTTGTTTTGTTTTGTTTTGTTTTTTTGGGTTTTGTGGTTTCTTCTTTTTTTTTTTTTTTTTTTTTTTAGCCAGCAGTGCCTGTAGAAAGGAGGTCAGCATTTCAGCATTTCAGTGTTGGCACTGGCTGATGTCTTGTAAGACATCTGGTCAGAACATGCCCCACTGTTGGTGGTGGCTCTGTGGCCACAGCCGTGCCAGATGCTGTCAGTCACCGCAGAGCCTCGGAGATGTGCGTGTCACAAAGTTCTCCAGAGGCACTTCTAATCCTCTTAATTGCCTTCGTGCCCAAGCATTACCATGATAAACCATTTGGCATGGTGAAAGAAAGACTTGTAAGGGACCATCTTGGTGTTAAATACACGGAGTGCTTTTTCATGGATTTGTTTGTCACTGACTTTAGCCTGTAATAACATCCATAACTCTGCCGTGTCTTTTATTAGCAGGGAATTACAAGGCACCAGCACTGGTGCTTTAGCATTGGAAGGCAGACCTTAAAATTTACCAGGCAAATGACTTTATCTTGCTCATAACTTCCTATATTCTGTTTGATCAGCAGAGGAAGTCACATCTTCCAAAAGAATAGGCAAATTAAATCTGCAGGTCTTTTATGGCTTTGCTTTCTCTGTTTCATGGGGTCCAAACTCTGAGGCACCTGTTTTTTCAGAGTCTTTGTTGATGTAAATGGTAGTTTCACCCAAATTCTGTCTGTTAGAGAAATGAGGGTTTAGCCCTGAGGTTTTCAACTCTTCCTTCAGCTCTGTCTCTTGATTCCATTACCTGGTTATCTTTAAAAGCCTGGATTGACTCATTCCTTATAAATGATAATTAAAATAGGCTGACTTCCGTGTTAGGCTTAGATAGCTATTGATCACAACTGAAATTCTGATTTTAAAATCTCTTCCTTTCAAAAGCATCTCTCTTTTTCTGTTGCCACAGAAATTATTTCATTGTCTGAAGCATAGTACCTTCTCTTCAAAATTACAGGGTTTCAGATGTTTGGCCAGCCAGGCAATCCGAGTGGCTGAGCATCTGTAAGTACTTTATAACATCTTTGACATGCTTTGTGAGGCAAAGAATTGAGTCATCTTTTTTTTTTTTTTTTCCCTGCAGCAAACTTTGCACTCTGGCATTTTTCTTGACTTTTCATGTCTCAACACATTGAAGAACTTACCATGGCCAACAACAAAATCAGACTTACAAGTTTTATAAAAGACTAAAGCTAGTGCCTGCCTTTTCTTCTGAACTGCAGTGCAGATTTATCTGACAGGTTTAAAAGTTGGTATTTTTACTTTTTCCTACATTATTATCATTGTTGTCCTCAATGTTTTATTTTCCCTCCAGAAGGCACTTTGCTCTGCATGAAGTCCTTTTTATTCCTTGTTAGCCCAAGAAGGAATGCCACCTGTCTCCACATTATGGAGTTAAAGATTCTATAAATGCAGAATAAAATATTAAAATAAAACAGCTAAACTGTCTTGCTTGTAGTAATGTGAACTACACTAAATTTGCACTGGAAAAATAGGGAAAAAAATTCAAAACCAGCCATAAAATTCACTGCTTTTAATTGACAAGACAAGCGTAATAACACTGAGAGGGGTCCTGGGTAATTAAAAAGGTGCAGACAAAACACTCTTATTATTAGTAAGTGTTAAGTAATACTGATAGAAGCCCAAACAGTTTGTAAAGAAGGGCGGACAAGGTTTAGAAGTGTGTTATAAGAAAATGGAAATCAGCTTTTTTAAGGCTGCTGTGATGCTCAGAGTTTACTGCTGCATTTCAATGGCGTTTTTCTCTCCAGAGAGCAGAAGGAGAAAGTGGTGCTTAAAAAAGACAGAGCTGGGGAGATACCCAGGAGTTAGGAGGCAGAATGCCCAGGAGGAAGAGCCTGTGCTCCAAGGTCTGGGACTTTACTGGAGAGGGGAAGAAAAAAAGATAAAGATAAAAACAAGTGTCTATTGCCATCCAAAGACGGGGCATCTGTAAAACAGTCGGTGCCCAGGGCTGTGTAGGCTTTCCAAGGGCTGTGCTTTGTTGCAATTCCAGTGAGTTCCTGGAACGCAGCCTCCTTCCCTGCTCCTGGAACAGCCTTGACTGCAGGGCTTCTCCAGCCATGGAGGTGGAAACACAATCTGTGTGAACCACGGATTCCACCAACAAAAGGGTGCCGGGGAAAGCGACGTCTTCAAAGCGAGGCTGCCGCGGGCCACAAATGTTTGTAGGTCTGCACTGAAGGGTTTAAAGCCTGCCACAGCAAGGCAAGGTGCAGGGTTTGGCAAGCAGGGGTTTGGGGATGTGGACCTGCTTTGTTATCAACATCTCCTTTCCCTGAGAGATCTCTCTCTTACGGCCTGGCTCCTCCCAGGGGCGAGCTGGAGCAGCACCAGGTTGCCCTGGCTGATGCCACTGTGCCTACACCACTTCCAGCATTTGTGTCCACATCCTTCTTTTTGCAGAACTGTATGTTCTGCTGTAGGTGGCTTTTGATTTTGTGCTAATCGTGGTGCTGGCTGCTCCAGGGATATCAGCAGGAGAGAGTCACTGAGGATTTCAGCTTTGTGCATTAAAGTGCTCCTGCCAAAATGAGTGTTGACTTAAGAAATCTTCAGATTCCACTTAGAATTTTCTGCTGGCTCTCCAGCTTCATATGTAACTGAAACTCAAGAAGATCAAATATCAAGAGTGTTTTTTAAAAAATGACTGGCTAACACTTTTGAATGGCACCTCACAGGGAAATTGAAATATATTTGTTAAACTTCACCATTTTCATACTAGTTGGGCTTTTCTTGAGTGTAACAAGGGAAACCTGGAGAATCCGATACCTGTGCATGGTAACTATTTACCAATATTTAAAGGCAGGGTAGAAGAAAAATCAAGTGGTCAGTAGCACTTTTTGAAAGGCGTTGCCTTAATTTTCTATAACTGGAATGATTTTCCATCCAAAATGAAAATACCTATGGTTTTGTTAGCATTAAACGATTATTTACAAAGAGCTACAAAAGGAAAGTAGCCAAAGCTGCCATATTCCTGCCACTTTCTTGCGTCAGCAGAGTTGAGAATGAAAGAACTTCCCAAGTTACAGTGCTGCACTTGAAAAGGGAGAAAAGTCTGCAGGGACTTTTATCTGTGTGTTCAGCAGATCAGATGGCAAACTCAACTCAGAGCTGAGCAGGGGAGCAGCTCCTGCCTTTCTCTGGAGCCCCAGTGGTGTGAAACAGCACCAGGTACGACATCAAAAGGTCCAAATAAAAGCGTAAAGTTTGGGGTTCTTCAAAACCCCTGTTTAATTAGCTCAGCTCGGTGTTTGCCACAGCTCTAGCTCTGACTTTCTCACAGTTGTGTGTGGCAAGCACATTTCTCTCTCTCTCAGGATTTTTGTAAAGGTGCACAGGAAGAAATGAAATAGAAAACAATTTCTGTTTCTGCTCCTTGTTTTTCTCTTGTGGAATGTGTTTGGAGAATTGTTTACCTAGAGCAAATGCTTGGTTGGATCATGGTGGATTGTTTGGGCCTGATGGCCAATCAGATCCGCCTGTGTCTGGACTCTGGCGAACAGGGTCACGAGTTGTGAGGGAGTTAGGATAGTTAGAGAGAGTAGCATGTAGTTTTTAGTATCCTCTTTTATATAGTATATTAATGTATCATAGCATAATTATAATAAAGAAATCATTCAGCCTTCTGAAATAAGTCAGACATCATCATTCTTCCCATTGGGTTCGCCGACATCTACAACAGGCAGGGACACCTTCCACTGTCCCAGGGTGCTCCAAGCCCTGTCCAGCCTGGTCTTGGGCACTGCCAGGGATCCAGGGGCAGCCACAGCTGCTCTGGGCACCCTGCGCCAGGGCCTGCCCACCCTCACAGGGAAGCATTCCTTCTAATAGACCTAAAGGCTTTGCAGGAAAATTATTCTAGAACTTTGGTCAGCTCAACTAGGTGTGTAGAGAAAATGCTGAGCACACATCTATATCTTCCAGGAGCAAAGCAGGAAAAGATAGGCATATTGAGAATGCCAGCAGTGCTCAGGTAATCTCCAAGAGACACCAGATGAAGTCCGACGTGGAAGTGTTATGGGACTGCTCAGGAGCTACTGCTGATGATCCCAAGTTTATAATGTACTGGCAGTCAATCTCTTGCCTATGAATTGTTAGAAATGAAAATAGCTCATATTAGAGCCTGCCACACTGCAAAATGTTTGCATGTATTTTTCTTTTATGTCAAATGACCTACTTTAAGTTCTTTCCCTTACTGCTGGACTGACTTGATTCTGTTCCTTGAGTCAAAATATTCCCTCCCTCCCTCCCTCCCTTCCTTCCTCCCTCCTTTTCTTTCTTTTTCTTTCTTTTTCTCTTTCCTTCTTTCTCTCTTTCTCTCTTTCTTTCATTCTTTTTCTTTCTTTCTTTTTTCCTTCCTTCCTTCCTTCCTTCCTTCCTTCCTTCCTTCCTTCCTTCCTTCCTTCCTTCCTTCCTTCCTTCCTTCCTTCCTTCCTTCCTTCCTTCCTTCCTTCCTTCCTTCCTTCCTTCCTTCCTTCCTTCCTTCCTTCCTTCCTTCCTTCCTTCCTTCCTTCCTTCCTTCCTTCCTTCCTTCCTTCCTTCCTTCCTTCCTTCCTTTTTCTTTATCTTTATCTTTATCTTTATCTTTATCTTCCTTCCTTTCTTCCTTTTTTTTCTTTTTCTGTCTTTCTGTCTTTCTTTCCGTCTTTCTCACTTTCTCGCTTTCTTTCTTTCTGTCTTTCTTTCACCCACAGTCCCTCAAGGGCAGGATCTGTTAGACTTCACAGGGGCATCTCCTGCTGGAAAATCTCTGAAGCCACAGCCTGGTGCAGCTGGGAGCTGCCTGACTGGTGGGGATGGGCAAAGCCCCCAGCTTGGAGAATTTTGCAAGATCTCCATTCCTATTTTAAAATGTTAGCAAAGTGAGCCAAACTTCCCAATGTGCTCCTTTGCCCTCCGTAGAAGCTTGCCATGGAATCCCTCACAGCTGGGTTCAGAGCATACTCAGGTTGGCTCTTCCAAAATCCAGGGGCTCCAGGGTGCTCAGCAAGATCTGTAACTCCACAGCCCTGTGGAACTCCACCTTCAGCACAGGCACCTTTCCAGCCTGATCTGCCCTCGTTCCTCTGTGTGTGTGTGTGCACAAAACACGGCGTGGAAGAGAACAGCAGCAGGGGCCTGTGTGCCCCAGGGCTCGGGATTTGTGCCACTTCATCTCCACAGAGATGGAGGCAAAGTGAAGAAGCCAAACTCTTTATTAATGGAAGACGAAACCAAGGGATGAGGTGGGAGGGGAAAAAAGGGGATGGGCAGGGTCTGAGGGCTGGAGGTAGGGAGCCGTCAACAGGGAGCGAGAGTGGAGGGGGGAAAAAAAGGTGATGGATAGGCTGAGGGCTGGTGAGGCAGAGCTATCAAAAGGGAGGAATAGTGGAGAGAAAAAAAGGGGATGGGCAGTTTCTGGGGGCTGGAGGGAGGGAGCAATCTAAAGGCAGGGAGAGGGCTGAAGGCAGGAGAACTGTGTCCCGCATCAGCTATGCCAGGAGTTCCAGCAGCACTGACAGCTGATGTCCTCTTCAATGTCTCCTTCTATGTCTCCTTCAACGTTCTCTTCAACGTCTCCTTCAGTGGTGTGTTCTTGGGACACTGGTTCACTGGATCCAGAAGATGTCCCTAATTCTTTAGCTCTTTGGGGAAACTGGGCTTGATTTTCCAGGTTAGAGCAGGATGGGCTGGCATCTTGCCTCCGGGCTTGAAGGGCTGGAAGAGAAAGCAACAGAGATATGGTCATATCCCGGATCTGTGGGAATGCTAGGAGACCTTCTGAACAGGGCCATCCCACCCAGAAGGGAGGAGGAGACACTGGAATCAGCTGGGAGGCACTTGCCAGGACTCCCGACGTGTCCCTGAAATCTCTGTGTGCTGTGCCCACAGCACCCCTCGTGCGCACAGGGAGCAGAGCCCTCTGCAGCCAGGGCAGAGCTCGCAGCTCCCCCCGCCAGCTCCCGCTGTCAGCCCGCTGCCCACACTCACCATTGCAGATCAGCTGGAGCTCTTCCTGCTGTCCCCTCAAGCTCTGCCTGGCTATGCCTGTGAACACAGAGGCTGTCACGGCGCTGCCAGCGGCACAGCTCCCTGCCAGCGGCGCTGCCAGCCCTGTGGCCACACGCCCTGGTGGCCCGGCAGGGCTCAGCCCGGGCCCTTGCCGCACGCTGCCGCCCCAGGGCACGGCTGCCGGAGGGCGGCAGCAGCGCCGAGGCCAGGCGGGGCTCCACGGCACCGGGCCCAGATGGCGCTGCCGGGGCAGCAGCCGCGGCTGGGGCCGAGCTGAGGCGGGGCAGGGAGGGAGCCCGGGCTCGTGGCTCACCCATGAACCTGACGGCCGCCTCTCGCAGGGGCTCCTGTGGGCTCTGCAGGTAGGGCAGGGCCCGGCGCAGGAGCTCGGCCACTTGGCTCCTGTCCTCTTCCAGCTGGAGAGAGCGGCAGGAGGGAAGGGTTGGCGCGGGCTCGGTCCCTGGGCCGGGCGCTCCCTGCGCCCTGCCCCGGCCTCCCCTGCCCGCACAGCCCTGAGGCCCGGCCAGCAGCCGCTGGCGCCGGGCTCTGGAGGCGGCAGAGGGCCGGCTGCTGCCCGGGGAGCCGCGGGGCCGCCCCGCAGCCCCGCTGGGCCGGGGCTCCATGGGCACCCGGCTGGGGCCCACGGGAGCCTGGAGAAGAGCCCGCGTGGCCTCTGGGTGCAGCACCGGGCAGGGGCACAGCTGCCAGCCCACACACCCAGCACCGCGCTCAGGGGGCTTCTCCAGGCTGAGCCTGGGGCTTCCAGGCCGTCCTTACCAGGACCTCAGCGAACTTCCACAGCTGCTCCTTCTCCACCAGCTGCTCGAGATTCCTCCTCTTCAGGAACTCGGCCACACGAAGCAGTGTTTCCTGAGAAGCCTGGAGAGCAGCAGAGACCAAGAGATGGCCCCACATCCCAGGGCACCAGACTCACATCCCTGTGCCAAGGCCTGGAGGAGGCTACAGCGCACGAGGCACCCGGGCAGGAGGCTGCTGAGCCCCCTCGCAAGGATCCACCAGCAACACACAAAACCTCACCTTTGCAACGTGCTGGTTCTCATCATGGCAGTAGAAAAAGTGTGGGAGCAGGCTTTGGCACAAAATCTTCTCAAGAGGCTTTTTTCTCTCATCCACTACCAGGTCCATCACCCTGAAGAAGAGCTCAATGGAGAGCACCTGCACATAGCTGTTGTCCTGGAGTAAAGGAAGAGGGTGAAGCCTTAAGACAAATTACTCCAGGCTCACATGAGCAGTTTCTGGGAAGCAGCCAGTGCCTGCAGATGGGGACACAGAGCCTTAAGTGGTCAAAGAGCAGCAGGAGCGCCTCAGCCAGCTTTGGGGCCGTGGTGCTGTATACCAGGATGTCTTTGTGCTGGAGCATGTTCGTGA
Organism: Anomalospiza imberbis; assembly: GCF_031753505.1. NCBI lineage: Eukaryota > Metazoa > Chordata > Aves > Passeriformes > Viduidae > Anomalospiza > Anomalospiza imberbis. Next base: position 58,794 of record NW_027099798.1, on the reverse strand, counting down.
ACACATGGAGGCCCATGCTGACCACCTCTCCGTCTGCATCCCCCAGCAGCTCCACAAGGTTTTGAGACAGACTGCACATCCTTCTGGCCTGTGTGGAACACAAGGCTGTGCTGGGAAGCCATGGACGGCTGCACGGCCAACACCGCCCTGGCTCTGCAGCCCCACCCTGCTGCTGCAGGGCCCGCAGGCCAAAGGCCTGTCCCAAAGCAGCGGGGCAGGTGAGGCAGGAGAGCTGGCAGCAGCTGCCTCAGCTCCTGAAGCCCTGCCAGCCCAAGGGGCTGCTTTGCCCAGCGCAGCTTCAGCCGCTGCCCCCTTCTCACCATCGAGGGATCCTTGCTGAGCACCACGAAGCCTCTGAGTGCCAGGTGACGCCTCTGACTACATTCATGCCAGAGGTACCTTGACATGATCTCCAGTATGCTGTCTGCACATTTAGTCATGTCCAGGCAATGCAGGACCTGAAAGGCACGGGGCAGTGACAGGGGACCCGGCCGGCAGGAGCCCAGAACCGCACAGGGCTGGGCCCAGGCAGCAGCACAGGGCGTGGGCACCGTCCTGGCAGCTGTGGCTACGAGAGGGCAGAGAGCTGGGAGGCAGCTCAGCGAGGCAGCGCTGGCCAACAGGCTCACCTCCACAAGGAATGCCAGGAAGGGAAGATCCCAGTATGGCTCCTCCCTGCTAAGATGCCGGAGCAAGTGGATTGTGATGCAAGAGCACAAAGGCATAAAAACGCAGAGCATCTCCCTGGCAGTGGGGAAAAAGGCACCAAAGCCCTGAGGTGGGGAGACCAAACCTCTCCCAGGACTGACTCACAGAGGTCTGGTCATTCCCCACATTCCCTGCATGGGATGTGGGCGCTTTGTGAGGAAGCCCCTTCTGGGCACCCTCCTCTCCCAGACTTTTCCTGACTCCATGGCCATCCCTCGGTGAATAGGCCTACTGACCCATGACCACAGGGACTGATAGGGGCACCCGGGCACAGGGCACAAATGCTGGGGGCAGTGGGGAGAAGGGGGTCTCACCTGGCCAGCAGACCCACGGCATAGTGCTGGGTGTCAGCACAGAGCAGCGTGTCCCAGCCACCCATGTGCTCCATAGCCTCCACCACATTGTCATACTGCAGTCGGTAGAGCAGAGCCTTCATGGCCTGCACTGCAAACCTGTGTGCAGAGAAAAGCCCAGGTCACACTGGGAGCACTGGCGCTGGCCACAAGGGCACGGGAAGGACAGGAGGACTGGGACCTGTTGGGCTTGCTGGGAAGGCGGTGTTCCTCCCGGCATGCTCTCCAGAAGTTACCAACTTCCTCTGGTGGCATCAGCTGTGTGGTGGTGACAACATGGAAGAGCAGTGCCACAAACAGGCGGGAGGAATAAAGGATCAATGCCTCGTGGCACTCAGGCACCTGGACAATCACCCAGATCACCAGAGTTGCCTGCAAGAGAAGCAGCCCAAGGCAGGGCTCAGTGCCGAGGTGTCCATGGGGCAGGGCCCAAGGGCAGACGCAGGGGAGCAGAAGGCCTGGTGCCCCCTGAGCCTGCCCCGAGCCCAGGTTTCAGCCCAGCGCCTGCGGCGTGGAGAGGATGGAGAGCTGCTGGAGAGGCGACCTGGGGGTGAGCAAAGGCCAGTTCCAGAAACTCACAGCCAGGGAAAAAATGTCCTTGTTGTCCCCATCAGAGGTGCACATTCTGGTCAGAGGCCAGTCCTCCATCACACAGAGCAGTGTTGGCAGCACTTTCTCCACTGCTGGTCCCGATGAGCCTATGGCTCTCCACAGCACTGCAGCAGCTCTGTGGGATCAGAGCTCTGTGTCAGGGCCATGTCAGTCACAGCACCATGCCCTGTGCAGCTGTGGGGGCCCAGGTGACAGAGCCCTGGAGCCCTGAAGGGCAGGGAAGGAGCACTGGCAGCAGGCTCAGGAAACAGAGGGGCCCGAGGGTCCTGGGCCTCTCTGCCTGTCTGGCAGACCCCATGGGACAGGCTGTGCAGGGCCACGGGCCCTAAAGGCTGTTGAGCCCTGAGCTCTCCAGGCTCGTGGGCCCTGTACCTGTCACACGTTGGGGCACAGCGCAGGAGGGTCAGCACCACGTCAGCAGGGTGTTCTTCAGCCAGCCTCACAAGGTCAATTTGCAGCCTGGCATCCACAGAGACGTGGGACACCAGCCTCTGGTGGATGTTCTTCACCTTGGCTGGCACCTGGAGGGGGCATGGGGAAGACTTGGAGCACTGTCCAAGGGAGCAACTTCTCCAGCTTCCTCCAAGAAGTGCTTCTCTTCCCACCACACTGTGCTGGCCTCAAAGCCTGAAGGGGCCCAGAGACCATGGCTTGAGGGGACACACAATCCTGGGAGGCCTCCAGGCCTGGCCACAGGCTGCTTACCTGCTGCTGAGAAGGAACAGCACTCTCCTCGAAAAACTCCATAGTGGGAGCATGAATCATAGCGGGAGCGGGCGTGGTGTCAGTATTTGTAAGGCCCTGAGTCTCTTCATTGTCCCTGTTTGTGATGGCCACATCCTCAGTCATTGACGAGCTAAGAGCCTTTGCCCAGGTTTCAGTCGCTGAGGCGTCAGAGTCTTCTGAGCGCTCAGCCGAATCCGGGCTGACATCAGGCTCAGCCTGGAGCTCGGTCAGCCCCGAGTCAGGCTCGGCTGGGCCCTCAGCTGCTGTGCTGCCGGTCTTTCTCCGCCGAATGCGCAGGAACTTCCGGAACATCTGCAGGAGAACAAAGGACAGGGAAGCCCGGAGTGTTCCATGGAGTGCTCCAAGCGTGGTGCTCGGCTGAGCAGTGACAGCAGGCCCAGGCCAGGTGGGGATGGCTGCTGGTACCTTCAGGCTTCTGCGGAAGCGGCCACGGCTGGGTTCCTGCTCTTGTGTCCGGTCCAGGGCTGCACCTGGCAAAGAGCGAGTGCAGCCAGAGCTGAGGGGCTGCGGGAGAGGCCGGAGAACACAGCCCAGCCCTGCGCTCCCAAGGCAGGGGCAGCCAGGGATGCCCCAGGGGATGGAGCACGGCCACTGCAGGGTGTCTGCCCGGCCCCTCTTCCATCCTGTCCATGGGCATGTCCCCAGGGGATGGGATGGGATGGGATGGGATGGGATGGGATGGGATGGGATGGGGCCAAGCTGGCTGCAGCCATCAGCCCTGTGGCCCAGCTCTGCAACTCACCATCCTGCGGTGGCTGGAACTGCTCCAGTTCTTCATGCTGTTGTGCTGGGGCAGCTCCAGGGTCTTCCTTTTTTTTCTTCCTGAACACTTTGAACACACTGAGAAATCTGTTTGCCATGCCAGAGTATGACCTTGAGGGCACCTTCAAAGAAGATGGCAGGGTGATGTTCTGAGTCAACAAGTTGTGTAGTTGTGCCTTGAAGGCACCTGAGACAGAGAAACCTCAGCAAGGCTTCAGGACAGCAAGTCCTGCACTCTGGTCTGGAGGGCTCCTGCCACAATGACAGGAGACTCCTCGTTAAGGATTGTGGTCGCCAATTCCCTCAGTCTGGCCTCACGGGCACCTGCAAAAGAAAAGCCTCGGGAAGGCCACGGGCTGCCAAGTCCCGACGTCCTGCCACGAGGTCACCTGTAGGAATAACGCCTCGGGAAAGCTCCGGGTCAGACACAAACGAGCGCGCTGTGCGGGGGCTCCTCACGACACCGCTCTGTCCCGTCCTGTCCCGTCGCCTGCTCCGAGCACTGTGGCGTGCTCTTGTCACCGCCAGCTCCTATGTCACCACGTGTCACAAAGGCGGGGCCCTTGGACACCTTGTCCCGTTCCATGCCATGGTGACTGTGCTGCAGCGTGTCACAAAGGGCCCTTGCACACACTGTTGCCACCCGCCCTGGGGCCGCCCCCAGCCCACCCTAAGTGGCCAAGGTTGGAAGGAATCCCTGGCCCCAGGTGTCTAAGACAGCCCAACAGGATCTTTAGGAGCAGCTCAAACCATCAGCAAACCCTGCCCTGCTCTGCGGGATCAGGCCACTTAAGAATCCTCAATTCAGGAAGGCTTTACTTCTCATTGGGCCCCTGGAGTAGTTCCAAAATTTGCAAACTTCTGAAATTAATAGAGATTGCTGGGGAATGTGAATGATTTGGAAGTTTGTTCCCATCTAAAAGCAGCAACTCGTTTGCCTTAACACATTCCATTGAAAGTCACTCTGGAAACATAGCACTATACAGAGGCAAAAAGAAGACCATTCTTTGGTGTGCAAATGGTTTTCAATGAAGGGATGATAATATCGTCATTCTCTTAAGGAATAAAAGCTCTCAAGGATTGAAAGTCCATTAAGTGTTACAAAAGTAGCCCAAACAAATGAGTAGATGGAAAAAGGGCTCATCCACTCCAGTAGAGATATCTAAGTGGCCAATAAAGTACAGCTCTCCCATCTTGTTCCCTGCAGGAGAATCAGGACCATGAACGGAAATAGTCACAGATATTCCTTCTGCCCTCCATAAGCAAAGCAGCGCTAAACCACAAATGCTGCCTTCAAGCTGATTCAAATTCCAGCCTAGAACTCTCACCTTCCAGACAACTCCTTCCCCAACACGTCCCCCAAAACCAACCCCCCGCAAACACCCGCAGAGAAGCCCTCAACAGCCCGCCAGGACCCCCAGCTGTCCCCGTCCCTCCTCAAAGCTTTCCCACCATCCAGCAGACCCCCTGGTTCCCTGCATGTGCCGTGGAAAGGCACTCTGAAGGATCTTCTCCGAGGAATTCCCTGGCAGCAAGCTCAGGCTGCCAGGCCTATGGATCCTGGCTCATCCTTCCCACCGAGCCTTCCTGTGCACAGCTTTTCCATTGGCACATCTGCGCTCAGCTCGGACTTCTCCACTCAGCCAGGGCTGCTGGTAAAGGATTGAGAGCAGCCTGGCAAGCTCTTTTTCCAGCTCCCTCTGTGCTCTTGGGGCAGGTAGAACATTCCACAGGAAAGCAACTGGTGCCACAGGGAGTGGGCGGCATCAGGCAGCTCTGGGGAGGCCCCTCAGGACTGCTGTACCCTGAGGGAACACTGTTGGCCATCCCCTGTGTGTATCTGCACAAGCTTAAAATCAGCTGCCTCAGCTGCCAGGACCTCTCTTGGCCAGCATCCTGACATGGATGCAGGACTGCTGCGAGGCACTGTTGGGACCCAGCGGGACAGGACCGGCTGTCTCGTGTCCACGTAGCACCCCTCACGCAGCCAGGGCCATCCCGAAAGCAGACAGACGCTCCCGTGTCAGCAGAGAGGAGCAAGGAGCACTGGGCTCCTCTCAGGGTACCTCAGCTGGGCTCGCTCCACAACACGCCTCCATTGTAAGGCCTGCTGATGGCCAGCTGCCAGAAATGCCCACCTTGTGCTCTCCAAGATGCACAGGGAGAGCCAATGAGCAGGACACTTTGGGAGGCAAACCTTCCAAGCCTTTCTGAGGCCAGGCACGCACCAAGATCAGCCAAGACTCTCCACGCTGCCTGGCCCACCCAGCCCAGCTCTGTGCTGGCCCTGGGCCACAGCAGCTCCCTCCAAGCAGGAGGCAAATGCATATTGCCAAGAGCTGAAACCCAGCTGTCTTGGTTTGGAAAGACAGGTGTCTGCTAAGGAAGGCAGCAACCTCCCCTGAAATGGAAAAATGTAGACCTCTTCCTTCTGAATTGTTCCAAGTTTGAAATTAAGGGGAGCTCCCAGGCAAAAATATGGGAGCAGGAATACCAGTTCTTTCTTAGGGAAGAAAATAACAGATAAAATACACAATGCAGTGAACTAAAACAACACAGACAGAGTCAGAATACAACCTGACACCCTGGTGGACAGGGTGTTGGTAGCAGTCCAATTGGAATTGTGGCTGCAGTCCTCCCGGAGTGTCAGGTGTGGTTCTGTTGGAGAAGTGATCTTGTGGAAAAGGGTGCAGTCTTCCTCTGAAGAGGCAGTGGAAGAGGCAGCTGTTCCTCTGGGAAAATCCAGCGCAGAAATAGCTGTGCTCCTGGGCCAGAAGTTCAAGACCATACATGCAGGTAGGGATGCTTGGCTCCTCCCTCTGGGCGGAGCATCTCACAATGGCATGTTACAGTTCTTTTCAGTCTTGCAGTGGCCCACTATCAGCAGATGTCTTTCCAGAGGGAGGATTGATTGTGGAAGAGATAAGGAACAACTGCCCACTTCACACAAGACAACTGCCATACAGATGGCAAATAGAATACATCTTGCTTTTTTCGATCTGGGACAACAGCAGACAGGGAAGATGTGAAAAGGGTGTGTGTAAAGGCCTTTTAATTCACAGCTCCCACAGAGAGCTTTGGGGCTCACAGCGGGACAGAGACGGTTCTGCTCGCACCTCTGTCCAAAGGGGGGTAACACATCCTGCTGCAGGTGCTTGGCTTGGTCTCGGCAGGTCCAGGTGGATGCCAAACCTGCTCTTCACAGCCTTCTTCCTGCCCCTCTGCCAAGTGCAATGGGCCTTCAAGGACTGAAAGGAGCACAGAGAGCCAAAGGGGGATACTCGCACCTACCTCACTGGGAGCTCCCTGGGAAGCACTTTCCTTGAGAAGCAAGCCCCTTTCCTCCAAAGGCGTTTCCCCAAACGTGCAGCTTTTCTGGGGAACACCAACACACCCTCAAGAAACGCTGGCAAGGCTGAAAGACTTCAGGTCCTTTCAGGACAGGCACTCCAGCTCTAGCTCGTATTCCCCCAAGTGTGTTTCCAGGTGGAGGCTCAGACGTGCAGCCCCAGGCCTTCTACAAACACGGGCTGCTCGCTGCCTCTTTCTGCCGGATCGGTGCGTGTCTCACAAACGGGACGGGACCCTGACTGGTTGCAGACTTGTGATTTATTATCTGTCTGCATCATACAAGCAAAAAGCAAGAGGCACAGGAAAATGACAACACCCATGCAAACACAGATCACAGACAAGATGGCAGCCCATGCAAAGCCTTTTTATACCCATTCTTTGAACCAATAGCATAAAAGAAAAGGTGTAAAGTCATTATACTCTAAGCAATTAGAAAAGGACCCACGTGGGTTTAACATAAACAAAAAGGACTTCTATGAACCTCAAACAATACACAATAATTCGTTCTTTAAGATGGAAACTTGTTCTATCTTTGCAAAGCATATATCTAGGACTTTCCACATCTTGAGCTATCAATACGTTCTTGTTCTTTCTTGTTCCTTATGATAAATATCAATGTATTCACTTGGTTCTTAACTTCCTAGCTTTCTCAGAAGGTGTAGAAATTTCCCAGCCTTTCTCAGCTTTGGAAAGTGTCTTTTACCTTTTTATATTCCTACACCTCTTCAGCTGCCTCAACTCCTGCCTGCGCTCACGGCACCAAAACCAGGCTGTTCCCGGCCACAGACCAGAGCCCTGTTCCCACGGGACGCTCTTGCCAGCACCTTCCAGCACGCAGTGTTTTTCATGCCTGCTCCCAACAGGCTTTGGAAAGCAGAGTCCAACCTGGCTGCCTCTGCCACCAGCACACCCCAAACACAGGCGGAGGAAGAAGCAGCAGGGGCTGTTTTGCGGCCATGCCCAAGAGAAACTGGAAGGGCGCCCTCCCTGTGGGCTCACTTGGTTGGCTTTCTGACTGGCTCTGAGCCTGGGGCTGCCATTCCTCACTTGTGGGGACCAGAACCACACCCAGGATCCCGGCACTGCCTGACAGCGCTCCAGGCACTGGCACGGTCGCGCGTCCGAGTCTCGGGCACCGCGCTGCTGCTTCATTTGCCCTCAGGCACACCCAAAGCTCCCTGTTAAGCCCGGATGGTCGCTGGTTCTGCCCTCTTCCTCATCCTGTACAGGGATGGAGCACTGCTGTGCTTTCAGGAAGCTATTCTTGAAAATTTCCAGCATTCCAAGCTCCTTTGCCCTCTGTGGATGCTTGCCATGGAATCCCTCACAGCTGGGTTCAGAGCATACTCAGGTTGGCTCTTCCAAATTCCAGGGGCTCCAGGGTGCTCAGCAAGATCTGCAGCTCCACAGCCTTGTGGAATTTCAGCACAGGCACCTTTCCAGCCTGATCTGCCCTCGTTCCTCTGTGTGTGTGCACAAACCATGGCATGGAAAAGGACGGCAGCAGGGGCCTGTGTGCCCCAGGGCTCGGGATTTGCGTCGCTTCAGCTCCACAGAGATGGAGGCAAAGTGAAGAAGCCAAACTCTTTATTAATGGAAAATGAAACTAAGGGACGAGCTGGGAGGGGAAAAAAGGGAATGGGCAGGGCTGAGGGCTTGCATTATGGAGCTGTCAAAAGGAAAAGCGGAAGGAAAACACAGGAATGGGCATGATCTGAGGGCTGGTGAGATGGAGCTGTGAAAATGGAGGGAGAATGGAGGGGAAAAAGTGGATGGACAGTGTGTGAGGGCTGGAGGGAGGGAGCTATATCTACAGGCAGGGAGAGGGCTGAAGCCATGTGAGCTTCCCAGAGGCTCAGCTGTATCAATCATCAGCTGTGCCTGGAGCCCCAGTGGCAATGGGAGGTGGTGTCCTCTTCAGTGTCTCCTGGTGCTGCTCTTGGGGCACTGGTTCACCGGATCCAGAAAGCAACCCAATTTCTTCATCTTCTAGGCCTAACTGGGCTTGAATTTCAATGTCAGAGCAGGATGGGGTGGTATTATTCTTTGGAGACTGAAGGCCTGGAACAGAGAGCAAGAGAGCCATGGTCAGAGCCTGGATCTGCAGTGACCTGAGGAGACCGTTCTGCCACGGCCACCTCCCCCAACAATTGCCAAGGCCAAGAGAGAGGTGTTGGCAACAGGTCAGCAGCAAGCTGCTGGCCACAAATTCCACCCATGTCCCTGAAATCCCTGTGTGCTCTGCCCACGCCACCTCTCCTCCACACAGGGAGTGAAACCCGCCAGAGCTGGGGCAGAAATTCCCACTCCCTGCCCAAGCAATGCAGCTCTCCCCCCGCCAGCCCCCGCTGACAGCCCGCTGCCCTCACTCACCCTGACTGAGGGCGGGGAGCTCTTCCTGCTGCCCCCTCATCATGGGAAAGCCGGCCATCTCTGAGAACAAAGAGTTCATCTTGGCCCCAGCGGCACAGCTCCCTGCCAGCGGCGCTGCCAGCCCTGTGGCCACACGCCCTGGTGGCCCGGCAGGGCTCAGCCCGGGCCCTTGCCGCACGCTGCCGCCCCAGGGCACGGCTGCCGGAGGGCGGCAGCAGCGCCGAGGCCAGGCGGGGCTCCACGGCGCCGGGCCCGGATGGCGCTGCCGGGGCAGCAGCCGCGGCTGGGGCCGAGCTGAGGCGGGGCGGGGCAGGGAGCCCGGGCTCGTGGCTCACCCAGGAACCTGACGGCCGCCTCTCGCAGGGGCTCCTGTGGGCTCTGCAGGTAGGGCAGGGCCCGGCGCAGGAGCTCGGCCACTCGGCTCCTGTCCTCTTCCAGCTGGAGAGAGCGGCAGGAGGGAAGGGTTGGCGCGGGCTCGACCCCTGGGCCGGGCGCTCCCTGCGCCCTGCCCCGGCCTCCCCTGCCCGCACAGCCCCGAGGCCCGGCCAGCAGCCGCTGGCGCCGGGCTCTGGAGGGGGCAGAGGGCCGGCTGCTGCCCGGGGAGCCACGGGGCCGCCCCGCAGCCCCGCTGGGCTGGAGCTCCATCGGCACCCGGCTGGGGCCCACGGGAGCCTGGAGAAGAGCCCGCGTGGCCTCTGGGTGCAGCACCGGGCAGGGGCACAGCTGCCAGCCCACACACCCAGCACCGCGCTCAGGGGGCTTCTCCAGGCTGAGCCTGGGGCTTCCAGGCCGTCCTTACCAGGACCTCAGCGAACTTCCACAGATTCCCCTTCTCCACCAGCTGCTCGAGATTCCTCCTCTCCAGGAACTTGGCCGCACAAAGCAGTGTTTCCCGAGAGGCCTGGAGAGCAGCAGAGACCCAGAGATGGCCACAAAGCCCATGGACCTGTGTCCCTGTGCCAAGGCCTGGAGGAGGCTGAAGCCCACCAGGCGCCAGGGCAGGAGGCAGCCGAGCCCCCTCCCAGCATCATAGGAATGCTCACCTTTGCCACGTGACAGTTCTCATCATGACAGTAGATTAAAAGTGCGTACAGGTTCCTGTTCACAATTGTCTTCAGGGGCTTTTTTCCCTCATCCACTACTGATTCCATCACTGTACGGAAGAGTTGAATGGAGAGCAACTGCACGTGGCTGTTGTCCTAGAGGAAAAGAAAAGACCTACACCAGCTACTCCAGGCCCACCTGGGCAATGGCCTGAAAATCCACAGGGCACAAAGTTTCTGGGAAGCACCCGATGCCTGCGGCTCAGGATGCAGAGCCTTACGTGGTCAAAGAGCAGAAGGAGTGCCTCAGCCAGCTTCGGAGCAGTGGTGCTGGATACCACGATGTGTTTGTGCTGGAGCATGTTTGTGAACACATGGAGGCTCATGCTGACCACCTCTCCATCTGCATCACCCAGCAGCCCCAGAAGGCTTTGAGATACATTGCGCATCCTACTGGCCTGTGTGGAACACAAGGCTGTGCTGGGAAGCCATGGACGGCTGCACGGCCAACACCGCCCTGGCTCTACAGCCCCACCCTGCTGCTGCAGGGCCCGCAGGCCAAAGGCCTGTCCCAAAGCAGCGGGGCAGGTGAGGCAGGAGAGCTGGCAGCAGCTGCCTCAGCTCCTGAAGCCCTGCCAGCCCAAGGGGCTGCTTTGCCCAGCGCAGCTTCAGCCGCTGCCCCCTTCTCACCATCGAGGGATCCTTGCTGGGCACCACGAGGCCTCTGAGCGCCAGGCGACGCCTCTGACTGCATTCACCCTGAAGGTACCTTGACGTGATCCTCAGGACGCTGCCACCACATTTACTCAAGTCTAGGCGCTGGAGGACCTGAAAGGCACAGGGCAGTGACAGGGGACCCGGCCGGCAGGAGCCCAGAACCGCACAGGGCTGGGCCCAGGCAGCAGCACAGGGCGTGGGCACCGTCCTGGCAGCTGTGGCTACGAGAGGGCAGAGAGCTGGGAGGCAGCTCAGCGAGGCAGCGCTGGCCAACAGGCTCACCTCCACAAGGAATGCCAGGAAGGGAAGATCCCAACACGGGTCCTCCCTGCTGAGATGCCGAAGCATGTGGATTGTGATGCGAGAGCACAAAGGCATAAAAACGCAGAGCATCTCCCTGGCAGTGGGGAAAAAGGCACCAAAGCCCTGAGGTGGGGAGACCAAACCTCTCCCAGGACTGACTCACAGAGGTCTGGTCATTCCCCAGCATCCCTGGAGGGGATGTGGGCGCTTTGAGAAACAGTCCCTCCTGGGCACCCTCCTCTCTCAGCCTTTTCCATTCTTCTTGGCCGTCCTTTGGTGACGAGCCCCTCTGGCCCAGGACCACAGGGACTGTGTGGGGCACAGGGCACAAATGCTGGGGGCAGTGGGGAGAAGGGGGTCTCACCTGGCCAACAGACCCACGGCGTAGTGCTGGGAGTCAGCACACAGCAGTGTGTCCCAGCCACCCATGTGCTCCATAGCCTCCACCACATTGTCACACCACAGTCGGCCGAGCAGAGCCTTCATGACCTGCACGGCAAACCTGTGTGCAGAGAAAAGCCCAGGTCACACTGGGAGCACTGGCACTGGCCACAAGGGCACGGGAAGGACAGGAGGACGGGGACCTGTTGGGCTTGCTGGGAAGGCGGTGTTCCTCCTGGCATGCTCTCCAGAAGTTATCAACTTCCTCTGGTGGCATCTGCTGTGTGGTGATGACAACATGGAAGAGCAGTGCCACAAACAGGCGGGAGGAATAAAGGATCAATGCCTCGTGACACTCAGGCACCTGGACAATCACCCAGATCACCAGAGTTGCCTGCAAGAGAAGCAGCCCAAGGGAGGGCTCAGTGCCGAGGTGTCCATGGGGCAGGGCCCAAGGGCAGACGCAGGGGAGCAGAAGGCCTGGTGCCCCCTGAGCCTGCCCCGAGCCCAGGTTTCAGCCCAGCGCCTGCGGCGTGGAGAGGATGGAGAGCTGCTGGAGAGGCGACCTGGGGGTGAGCAAAGGCCAGTTCCAGAAACTCACAGCCAGGGAAAAAATGTCCTTGTTGTCCCCATCAGAGGTGCACATTCTGGTCAGAGGCCAGTCCTCCATCACACAGAGCAGTGTTGACAGCACTTTCTCCACTGCTGGTCCCGATGAGCCTATGGCTCTCCACAGCACTGCAGCAGCTCTGTGGGATCAGAGCTCTGTGTCAGGGCCATGTCAGTCACAGCACCATGCCCTGTGCAGCTGTGGGGGCCCAGGTGACAGAGCCCTGGAGCCCTGAAGGGCAGGGAAGGAGCACTGGCAGCAGGCTCAGGAAACAGAGGGGCCCGAGGGTCCTGGGCCTCTCTGCCTGTCTGGCAGACCCCATGGGACAGGCTGTGCAGGGCCACGGGCCCTAAAGGCTGCTGAGCCCTGAGCTCTCCAGGCTCGTGGGCCCTGTACCTGTCACACGTTGGGGCACAGCGCAGGAGGGTCAGCACCACGTCAGCAGGGTGTTCTTCAGCCAGCCTCACAAGGTCAATTTGCAGCCTGGCATCCACAGAGACGTAGGTGACGAGACTCTGGTGGATGTTCTTCACCTTGGCTGGCACCTGGAGGAGGCATAGGGAAGACTTGGAGCACTGTTCAAGGGAGCAACTTCCCCAGCTTCCCCCAAGAAGTGCTTCCCTTCCCACCACACTGTGCTGGCCTCAAAGCCTGAGGGGGCCCAGAGACCCTGGCTTGAGGGGACACGCGATCCCGGCTGGCCTCCAGGTGTGGAGCCAGGCTGTTTACCTGCTGCTTGTGAGCAGAAACACTAGGTTCCTTGAAATAGTTGAATATGAGTTCCTGAATCAGAATGGGAGCAGGTGTGGTGTCAGTATTTGTAAGGCCCTGAGTCTCTTCATTGTCCCTGTTTGTGATGGCCACAACCTCAGTCATTGACGAGCTAAGAGCCTTTGCCCAGGTTTCAGTCGCTGAGGCGTCAGAGTCTTCTGAGCGCTCAGCCGAATCCGGGCTGACATCAGGCTCAGCCTGGAGCTCGGTCAGCCCCGAGTCAGGCTCGGCTGGGCCCTCAGCTGCTGTGCTGCCGGTCTTTCTCCGCCGAATGCGCAGGAACTTCCGGAACATCTGCAGGAGAACAAAGGACAGGGAAGCCCGGAGTGTTCCATGGAGTGCTCCAAGCGTGGTGCTCGGCTGAGCAGTGACAGCAGGCCCAGCCCAGGTGGGGATGGCTGCTGGTACCTTCAGGCTTCTGCGGAAGCGGCCACGGCTGGGTTCCTGCTCTTGTGTCCGGTCCAGGGCTGCACCTGGCAAAGAGCGAGCGCAGCCAGAGCTGAGGGGCTGCGGGAGAGGCCGGAGAACACAGCCCAGCCCCGCGCTCCCCAAGCAGGGGCAGCCAGGGATGCCCCAGGGGATGGAGCACGGCCACTGCAGGGTGTCTGCCTGGCCCCTCTTCCATCCTGTCCATGGGCATGTCCCCAGGGGATGGGATGGGATGGGATGGGATGGGATGGGATGGGATGGGATGGGATGGGATGGGATGGGGCCAAGCTGGCTGCAGCCATCAGCCCTGTGGCCCAGCTCTGCAACTCACCATCCTGCAGTGGCTGGAACTGCTCCAGTTCTTCATGCTGTTGTGCTGGGGCAGCTCCAGGGTCTTCCTTTTTTTTCTTCCTGAACACTTTGAACACACTGAGAAATCTGTTTGCCATGCCAGAGTATGACCTTGAGGGCACCTTCAAGGAAGATGGCAGGGTGATGTTCTGAGTCAACAAGTTGTGTAGTTGTGCCTTGAAGGCACCTGAGACAGAGAAACCTCAGCAAGGCTGCAGGACAGCAAGTCCTGCACTCTGGTCTGGAGGGCTCCTGCCACAATGACAGGAGACTCCTCGTTAAGGATTGTGGTCGCCAATTCCCTCAGTCTGGCTACGTGGGCACCTGCAAAAGAAAAGCCTCGGGAAGGCCACGGGCTGCCAAGTCCCGACGTCCTGCCACGAGGTCACCTGTAGGAATAACGCCTCGGGAAAGCTCCGGGTCAGACACAAACGAGCGCGCTGTGCGGGGGCTCCTCACGACACCGCTCTGTCCCGTCCTGTCCCGTCGCCTGCTCCGAGCACTGTGGTGTGCTCTTGTCACCGCCAGCTCCTATGTCCCCACGTGTCACAAAGGCAGGGCCCTTGGACACCTTGTCCCGTTCCATGCCATGGTGACTGTGCTGCAGCGTGTCACAAAGGGCCCTTGCACACACTGTTGCCACCTGCTGTGGGGCCGCCCCCAGCCCACCCTAAGTGGCCAAGGTTGGAAGGAATCCCTGGCCCCAGGTGTCTAAGACAGCCCAACAGGATCTTTAGGAGCAGCTCAAACCATCAGCACACCCTGCCCTGCTCTGCGGGATCAGGCCACTTAAGAATCCTCAATTCAGGAAGGCTTTACTTCTCATTGGGCCCCTGGAGTAGTTCCAAAATTTGCAAACTTCTGAAATTAATAGAGATTGCTGGGGAATGTGAATGATTTGGAAGTTTGTTCCCATCTAAAAGCAGCAACTCGTTTGCCTTAACACATTCCATTGAAAGTCACTCTGGAAACATAGCACTATACAGAGGCAAAAAGAAGACCATTCTTTGGTGTGCAAATGGTTTTCAATGAAGGGATGATAATATCGTCATTCTCTTAAGGAATAAAAGCTCTCAAGGATTGAAAGTCCATTAAGTGTTACAAAAGTAGCCCAAACAAATGAGTAGATGGAAAAAGGGCTCATCCACCCCAGTAGAGATATCTAAGTGGCCAATAAAGTACAGCTCTCCCATCTTGTTCCCTGCAGGAGAATCAGGACCATGAACGGAAATAGTCACAGATATTCCTTCTGCCCTCCATAAGCAAAGCAGCGCTAAACCACAAATGCTGCCTTCAAGCTGATTCAAATTCCAGCCTAGAACTCTCACCTTCCAGACAACTCCTTCCCCAACACGTCCCCCAAAACCAACCCCCCGCAAACACCCGCAGAGAAGCCCTCAACAGCCCGCCAGGACCCCCAGCTGTCCCCGTCCCTCCTCAAAGCTTTCCCACCATCCAGCAGACCCCCTGGTTCCCTGCATGTGCCGTGGAAAGGCACTCTGAAGGATCTTCTCCGAGGAATTCCCTGGCAGCAAGCTCAGGCTGCCAGGCCTATGGATCCTGGCTCATCCTTCCCACCGAGCCTTCCTGTGCACGGCTTTTCCATTGGCACATCTGCGCTCAGCTCGGACTTCTCCACTCAGCCAGGGCTGCTGGTAAAGGATTGAGAGCAGCCTGGCAAGCTCTTTTTCCAGCTCCCTCTGTGCTCTTGGGGCAGGTAGAACATTCCACAGGAAAGCAACTGGTGCCACAGGGAGTGGGCGGCATCAGGCAGCTCTGGGGAGGCCCCTCAGGACTGCTGTACCCTGAGGGAACACTGTTGGCCATCCCCTGTGTGTATCTGCACAAGCTTAAAATCAGCTGCCTCAGCTGCCAGGACCTCTCTTGGCCAGCATCCTGACGTGGATGCAGGACTGCTGCGAGGCACTGCTGGGACCCAGCGGGACAGGACCGGCTGTCTCGTGTCCACGTAGCACCCCTCACGCAGCCAGGGCCATCCCGAAAGCAGACAGACGCTCCCGTGTCAGCAGAGAGGAGCAAGGAGCACTGGGCTCCTCTCAGGGTACCTCAGCTGGGCTCGCTCCACAACACGCCCCCATTGTAAGGCCTGCTGATGCCCAGCTGCCAGAAATGCCCACCTTGTGCTCTCCAAGATGCACAGGGAGAGCCAATGAGCAGGACACTTTGGGAGGCAAACCTTCCAAGCCTTTCTGAGGCCAGGCACGCACCAAGATCAGCCAAGACTCTCCACGCTGCCTGGCCCACCCAGCCCAGCTCTGTGCTGGCCCTGGGCCACAGCAGCTCCCTCCAAGCAGGAGGCAAATGCATATTGCCAAGAGCTGAAACCCAGCTGTCTTGGTTTGGAAAGACAGGTGTCTGCTAAGGAAGGCAGCAACCTCCCCTGAAATGGAAAAATGTAGACCTCTTCCCTCTGAATTGTTCCAAGTTTGAAATTAAGGGGAGCTCCCAGGCAAAAATATGGGAGCAGGAATACCAGTTCTTTCTTAGGGAAGAAAATAACAGATAAAATACACAATGCAGTGAACTAAAACAACACAGACAGAGTCAGAATACAACCTGACACCCTGGTGGACAGGGTGTTGGTAGCAGTCCAATTGGAATTGTGGCTGCAGTCCTCCCGGAGTGTCAGGTGTGGTTCTGTTGGAGAAGTGATCTTGTGGAAAAGGGTGCAGTCTTCCTCTGAAGAGGCAGTGGAAGAGGCAGCTGTTCCTCTGGGAAAATCCAGCGCAGAAATAGCTGTGCTCCTGGGCCAGAAGTTCAAGACCATACATGCAGGTAGGGATGCTTGGCTCCTCCCTCTGGGCGGAGCATCTCACAATGGCATGTTACAGTTCTTTTCAGTCTTGCAGTGGCCCACTATCAGCAGATGTCTTTCCGGAGGGAGGATTGATTGTGGAAGAGATAAGGAACAACTGCCCACTTCACACAAGACAACTGCCATACAGATGGCAAATAGAATACATCTTGCTTTTTTCGATCTGGGACAACAGCAGACAGGGAAGATGTGAAAAGGGTGTGTGTAAAGGCCTTTTAATTCACAGCTCCCACAGAGAGCTTTGGGGCTCACAGCGGGACAGAGACGGTTCTGCTCGCACCTCTGTCCAAAGGGGGGTAACACATCCTGCTGCAGGTGCTTGGCTTGGTCTCGGCAGGTCCAGGTGGATGCCAAACCTGCTCTTCACAGCCTTCTTCCTGCCCCTCTGCCAAGTGCAATGGGCCTTCAAGGACTGAAAGGAGCACAGAGAGCCAAAGGGGGATACTCGCACCTACCTCACTGGGAGCTCCCTGGGAAGCACTTTCCTTGAGAAGCAAGCCCCTTTCCTCCAAAGGCGTTTCCCCAAACGTGCAGCTTTTCTGGGGAACACCAACACACCCTCAAGAAACGCTGGCAAGGCTGAAAGACTTCAGGTCCTTTCAGGACAGGCACTCCAGCTCTAGCTCGTATTCCCCCAAGTGTGTTTCCAGGTGGAGGCTCAGACGTGCAGCCCCAGGCCTTCTACAAACACGGGCTGCTCGCTGCCTCTTTCTGCCGGATCGGTGCGTGTCTCACAAACGGGACGGGACCCTGACTGGTTGCAGACTTGTGATTTATTATCTGTCTGCATCATACAAGCAAAAAGCAAGAGGCACAGGAAAATGACAACACCCATGCAAACACAGATCACAGACAAGATGGCAGCCCATACAAAGCCTTTTTATACCCATTCTTTGAACCAATAGCATAAAAGAAAAGGTGTAAAGTCATTATACTCTAAGCAATTAGAAAAGGACCCACGTGGGTTTAACATAAACAAAAAGGACTTCTATGAACCTCAAACAATACACAATAATTCGTTCTTTAAGATGGAAACTTGTTCTATCTTTGCAAAGCATATATCTAGGACTTTCCACATCTTGAGCTATCAATACGTTCTTGTTCTTTCTTGTTCCTTATGATAAATATCAATGTATTCACTTGGTTCTTAACTTCCTAGCTTTCTCAGAAGGTGTAGAAATTTCCCAGCCTTTCTCAGCTTTGGAAAGTGTCTTTTACCTTTTTATATTCCTACAACTCTTCAGCTGCCTCAACTCCTGCCTGCGCTCACGGCACCAAAACCAGGCTGTTCCCGGCCACAGACCAGAGCCCTGTTCCCACGGGACGCTCTTGCCAGCACCTTCCAGCACGCAGTGTTTTTCATGCCTGCTCCCAACAGGCTTTGGAAAGCAGAGTCCAACCTGGCTGCCTCTGCCACCAGCACACCCCAAACACAGGCGGAGGAAGAAGCAGCAGGGGCTGTTTTGCGGCCATGCCCAAGAGAAACTGGAAGGGCGCCCTCCCTGTGGGCTCACTTGGTTGGCTTTCTGACTGGCTCTGAGCCTGGGGCTGCCATTCCTCACTTGTGGGGACCAGAACCACACCCAGGATCCCGGCACTGCCTGACAGCGCTCCAGGCACTGGCACGGTCGCGCGTCCGAGTCTCGGGCACCGCGCTGCTGCTTCATTTGCCCTCAGGCACACCCAAAGCTCCCTGTTAAGCCCGGATGGTCGCTGGTTCTGCCCTCTTCCTCATCCTGTACAGGGATGGAGCACTGCTGTGCTTTCAGGAAGCTATTCTTGAAAATTTCCAGCATTCCAAGCTCCTTTGCCCTCTGTGGATGCTTGCCATGGAATCCCTCACAGCTGGGTTCAGAGCATACTCAGGTTGGCTCTTCCAAATTCCAGGGGCTCCAGGGTGCTCAGCAAGATCTGCAGCTCCACAGCCTTGTGGAATTTCAGCACAGGCACCTTTCCAGCCTGATCTGCCCTCGTTCCTCTGTGTGTGTGCACAAACCATGGCATGGAAAAGGACGGCAGCAGGGGCCTGTGTGCCCCAGGGCTCGGGATTTGCGTCGCTTCAGCTCCACAGAGATGGAGGCAAAGTGAAGAAGCCAAACTCTTTATTAATGGAAAATGAAACTAAGGGACGAGCTGGGAGGGGAAAAAAGGGAATGGGCAGGGCTGAGGGCTTGCATTATGGAGCTGTCAAAAGGAAAAGCGGAAGGAAAACACAGGAATGGGCATGATCTGAGGGCTGGTGAGATGGAGCTGTGAAAATGGAGGGAGAATGGAGGGGAAAAAGTGGATGGACAGTGTGTGAGGGCTGGAGGGAGGGAGCTATATCTACAGGCAGGGAGAGGGCTGAAGCCATGTGAGCTTCCCAGAGGCTCAGCTGTATCAATCATCAGCTGTGCCTGGAGCCCCAGTGGCAATGGGAGGTGGTGTCCTCTTCAGTGTCTCCTGGTGCTGCTCTTGGGGCACTGGTTCACCGGATCCAGAAAGCAACCCAATTTCTTCATCTTCTAGGCCTAACTGGGCTTGAATTTCAATGTCAGAGCAGGATGGGGTGGTATTATTCTTTGGAGACTGAAGGCCTGGAACAGAGAGCAAGAGAGCCATGGTCAGAGCCTGGATCTGCAGTGACCTGAGGAGACCGTTCTGCCACGGCCACCTCCCCCAACAATTGCCAAGGCCAAGAGAGAGGTGTTGGCAACAGGTCAGCAGCAAGCTGCTGGCCACAAATTCCACCCATGTCCCTGAAATCCCTGTGTGCTCTGCCCACGCCACCTCTCCTCCACACAGGGAGTGAAACCCGCCAGAGCTGGGGCAGAAATTCCCACTCCCTGCCCAAGCAATGCAGCTCTCCCCCCGCCAGCCCCCGCTGACAGCCCGCTGCCCTCACTCACCCTGACTGAGGGCGGGGAGCTCTTCCTGCTGCCCCCTCATCATGGGAAAGCCGGCCATCTCTGAGAACAAAGAGTTCATCTTGGCCCCAGCGGCACAGCTCCCTGCCAGCGGCGCTGCCAGCCCTGTGGCCACACGCCCTGGTGGCCCGGCAGGGCTCAGCCCGGGCCCTTGCCGCACGCTGCCGCCCCAGGGCACGGCTGCCGGAGGGCGGCAGCAGCGCCGAGGCCGGGCGGGGCTCCACGGCGCCGGGCCCGGATGGCGCTGCCGGGGCAGCAGCCGCGGCTGGGGCTGAGCTGAGGTGGGGCGGGGCAGGGAGCCCGGGCTCGTGGCTCACCCAGGAACCTGACGGCCGCCTCTCGCAGGGGCTCCTGTGGGCTCTGCAGGTAGGGCAGGGCCCGGCGCAGGAGCTCGGCCACTCGGCTCCTGTCCTCTTCCAGCTGGAGAGAGCGGCAGGAGGGAAGGGTTGGCGCGGGCTCGGCCCCTGGGCCGGGCGCTCCCTGCGCCCTGCCCCGGCCTCCCCTGCCCGCACAGCCCCGAGGCCCGGCCAGCAGCCGCTGGCGCCGGGCTCTGGAGGCGGCAGAGGGCCGGCTGCTGCCCGGGGAGCCGCGGGGCCGCCCCGCAGCCCCGCTGGGCCGGGGCTCCATCGGCACCCGGCTGGGGCCCACGGGAGCCTGGAGAAGAGCCCGCGTGGCCTCTGGGTGCAGCACCGGGCAGGGGCACAGCTGCCAGCCCACACACCCAGCACCGCGCTCAGGGGGCTTCTCCAGGCTGAGCCTGGGGCTTCCAGGCCGTCCTTACCAGGACCTCAGCGAACTTCCACAGATTCCCCTTCTCCACCAGCTGCTCGAGATTCCTCCTCTCCAGGAACTTGGCCGCACAAAGCAGTGTTTCCCGAGAGGCCTGGAGAGCAGCAGAGACCCAGAGATGGCCACAAAGCCCATGGACCTGTGTCCCTGTGCCAAGGCCTGGAGGAGGCTGAAGCCCACCAGGCGCCAGGGCAGGAGGCAGCCGAGCCCCCTCCCAGCATCATAGGAATGCTCACCTTTGCCACGTGCCAGTTCTCATCATGACAGTAGATTAAAAGTGCGTACAGGTTCCTGTTCACAATTGTCTTCAGGGGCTTTTTTCCCTCATCCACTACTGATTCCATCACTGTACGGAAGAGTTGAATGGAGAGCAACTGCACGTGGCTGTTGTCCTAGAGGAAAAGAAAAGACCTACACCAGCTACTCCAGGCCCACCTGGGCAATGGCCTGAAAATCCACAGGGCACAAAGTTTCTGGGAAGCACCCGATGCCTGCGGCTCAGGATGCAGAGCCTTACGTGGTCAAAGAGCAGAAGGAGTGCCTCAGCCAGCTTCGGAGCAGTGGTGCTGGATACCACGATGTGTTTGTGCTGGAGCATGTTCGTGAACACATGGAGGCTCATGCTGACCACCTCTCCATCTGCATCACCCAGCAGCCCCAGAAGGCTTTGAGATACATTGCGCATCCTACTGGCCTGTGTGGAACACAAGGCTGTGCTGGGAAGCCATGGACGGCTGCACGGCCAACACCGCCCTGGCTCTGCAGCCCCACCCTGCTGCTGCAGGGCCCGCAGGCCAAAGGCCTGTCCCAAAGCAGCGGGGCAGGTGAGGCAGGAGAGCTGGCAGCAGCTGCCTCAGCTCCTGAAGCCCTGCCAGCCCAAGGGGCTGCTTTGCCCAGCGCAGCTTCAGCCGCTGCCCCCTTCTCACCATCGAGGGATCCTTGCTGGGCACCACGAGGCCTCTGAGCGCCAGGCGACGCCTCTGACTGCATTCACCCTGAAGGTACCTTGACGTGATCCTCAGGACGCTGCCACCACATTTACTCAAGTCTAGGCGCTGGAGGACCTGAAAGGCACAGGGCAGTGACAGGGGACCCGGCCGGCAGGAGCCCAGAACCGCACAGGGCTGGGCCCAGGCAGCAGCACAGGGCGTGGGCACCGTCCTGGCAGCTGTGGCTACGAGAGGGCAGAGAGCTGGGAGGCAGCTCAGCGAGGCAGCGCTGGCCAACAGGCTCACCTCCACAAGGAATGCCAGGAAGGGAAGATCCCAACACGGGTCCTCCCTGCTGAGATGCCGAAGCATGTGGATTGTGATGCAAGAGCACAAAGGCATAAAAACGCAGAGCATCTCCCTGGCAGTGGGGAAAAAGGCACCAAAGCCCTGAGGTGGGGAGACCAAACCTCTCCCAGGACTGACTCACAGAGGTCTGGTCATTCCCCAGCATCCCTGGAGGGGATGTGGGCGCTTTGAGAAACAGTCCCTCCTGGGCACCCTCCTCTCTCAGCCTTTTCCATTCTTCTTGGCCGTCCTTTGGTGACGAGCCCCTCTGGCCCAGGACCACAGGGACTGTGTGGGGCACAGGGCACAAATGCTGGGGGCAGTGGGGAGAAGGGGGTCTCACCTGGCCAACAGACCCACGGCGTAGTGCTGGGAGTCAGCACACAGCAGTGTGTCCCAGCCACCCATGTGCTCCATAGCCTCCACCACATTGTCACACCACAGTCGGCCGAGCAGAGCCTTCATGACCTGCACGGCAAACCTGTGTGCAGAGAAAAGCCCAGGTCACACTGGGAGCACTGGCGCTGGCCACAAGGGCACGGGAAGGACAGGAGGACGGGGACCTGTTGGGCTTGCTGGGAAGGCGGTGTTCCTCCTGGCATGCTCTCCAGAAGTTATCAACTTCCTCTGGTGGCATCTGCTGTGTGGTGATGACAACATGGAAGAGCAGTGCCACAAACAGGCGGGAGGAATAAAGGATCAATGCCTCGTGGCACTCAGGCACCTGGACAATCACCCAGATCACCAGAGTTGCCTGCAAGAGAAGCAGCCCAAGGCAGGGCTCAGTGCCGAGGTGTCCATGGGGCAGGGCCCAAGGGCAGACGCAGGGGAGCAGAAGGCCTGGTGCCCCCTGAGCCTGCCCCGAGCCCAGGTTTCAGCCCAGCGCCTGCGGCGTGGAGAGGATGGAGAGCTGCTGGAGAGGCGACCTGGGGGTGAGCAAAGGCCAGTTCCAGAAACTCACAGCCAGGGAAAAAATGTCCTTGTTGTCCCCATCAGAGGTGCACATTCTGGTCAGAGGCCAGTCCTCCATCACACAGAGCAGTGTTGACAGCACTTTCTCCACTGCTGGTCCCGATGAGCCTATGGCTCTCCACAGCACTGCAGCAGCTCTGTGGGATCAGAGCTCTGTGTCAGGGCCATGTCAGTCACAGCACCATGCCCTGTGCAGCTGTGGGGGCCCAGGTGACAGAGCCCTGGAGCCCTGAAGGGCAGGGAAGGAGCACTGGCAGCAGGCTCAGGAAACAGAGGGGCCCGAGGGTCCTGGGCCTCTCTGCCTGTCTGGCAGACCCCATGGGACAGGCTGTGCAGGGCCACGGGCCCTAAAGGCTGCTGAGCCCTGAGCTCTCCAGGCTCGTGGGCCCTGTACCTGTCACACGTTGGGGCACAGCGCAGGAGGGTCAGCACCACGTCAGCAGGGTGTTCTTCAGCCAGCCTCACAAGGTCAATTTGCAGCCTGGCATCCACAGAGACGTAGGTGACGAGACTCTGGTGGATGTTCTTCACCTTGGCTGGCACCTGGAGGAGGCATAGGGAAGACTTGGAGCACTGTTCAAGGGAGCAACTTCCCCAGCTTCCCCCAAGAAGTGCTTCCCTTCCCACCACACTGTGCTGGCCTCAAAGCCTGAGGGGGCCCAGAGACCCTGGCTTGAGGGGACACGCGATCCCGGCTGGCCTCCAGGTGTGGAGCCAGGCTGTTTACCTGCTGCTTGTGAGCAGAAACACTAGGTTCCTTGAAATAGTTGAATATGAGTTCCTGAATCAGAATGGGAGCAGGTGTGGTGTCAGTATTTGTAAGGCCCTGAGTCTCTTCATTGTCCCTGTTTGTGATGGCCACAACCTCAGTCATTGACGAGCTAAGAGCCTTTGCCCAGGTTTCAGTCGCTGAGGCGTCAGAGTCTTCTGAGCGCTCAGCCGAATCCGGGCTGACATCAGGCTCAGCCTGGAGCTCGGTCAGCCCCGAGTCAGGCTTGGCTGGGCCCTCAGCTGCTGTGCTGCCGGTCTTTCTCCGCCGAATGCGCAGGAACTTCCGGAACATCTGCAGGAGAACAAAGGACAGGGAAGCCCGGAGTGTTCCATGGAGTGCTCCAAGCGTGGTGCTCGGCTGAGCAGTGACAGCAGGCCCAGCCCAGGTGGGGATGGCTGCTGGTACCTTCAGGCTTCTGCGGAAGCGGCCACGGCTGGGTTCCTGCTCTTGTGTCCGGTCCAGGGCTGCACCTGGCAAAGAGCGAGCGCAGCCAGAGCTGAGGGGCTGCGGGAGAGGCCGGAGAACACAGCCCAGCCCCGCGCTCCCCAAGCAGGGGCAGCCAGGGATGCCCCAGGGGATGGAGCACGGCCACTGCAGGGTGTCTGCCTGGCCCCTCTTCCATCCTGTCCATGGGCATGTCCCCAGGGGATGGGATGGGATGGGATGGGATGGGATGGGATGGGATGGGATGGGATGGGATGGGATGGGATGGGATGGGGCCAAGCTGGCTGCAGCCATCAGCCCTGTGGCCCAGCTCTGCAACTCACCATCCTGCGGTGGCTGGAACTGCTCCAGTTCTTCATGCTGTTGTGCTGGGGCAGCTCCAGGGTCTTCCTTTTTTTTCTTCCTGAACACTTTGAACACACTGAGAAATCTGTTTGCCATGCCAGAGTATGACCTTGAGGGCACCTTCAAGGAAGATGGCAGGGTGATGTTCTGAGTCAACAAGTTGTGTAGTTGTGCCTTGAAGGCACCTGAGACAGAGAAACCTCAGCAAGGCTGCAGGACAGCAAGTCCTGCACTCTGGTCTGGAGGGCTCCTGCCACAATGACAGGAGACTCCTCGTTAAGGATTGTGGTCGCCAATTCCCTCAGTCTGGCTACGCGGGCACCTGCAAAAGAAAAGCCTCGGGAAGGCCACGGGCTGCCAAGTCCCGACGTCCTGCCACGAGGTCACCTGTAGGAATAACGCCTCGGGAAAGCTCCGGGTCAGACACAAACGAGCGCGCTGTGCGGGGGCTCCTCACGACACCGCTCTGTCCCGTCCTGTCCCGTCGCCTGCTCCGAGCACTGTGGCGTGCTCTTGTCACCGCCAGCTCCTATGTCCCCACGTGTCACAAAGGCAGGGCCCTTGGACACCTTGTCCCGTTCCATGCCATGGTGACTGTGCTGCAGCGTGTCACAAAGGGCCCTTGCACACACTGTTGCCACCTGCTGTGGGGCCGCCCCCAGCCCACCCTAAGTGGCCAAGGTTGGAAGGAATCCCTGGCCCCAGGTGTCTAAGACAGCCCAACAGGATCTTTAGGAGCAGCTCAAACCATCAGCACACCCTGCCCTGCTCTGCGGGATCAGGCCATTTAAGAATCCTCAATTCAGGAAGGCTTTACTTCTCATTGGGCCCCTGGAGTAGTTCCAAAATTTGCAAACTTCTGAAATTAATAGAGATTGCTGGGGAATGTGAATGATTTGGAAGTTTGTTCCCATCTAAAAGCAGCAACTCGTTTGCCTTAACACATTCCATTGAAAGTCACTCTGGAAACATAGCACTATACAGAGGCAAAAAGAAGACCATTCTTTGGTGTGCAAATGGTTTTCAATGAAGGGATGATAATATCGTCATTCTCTTAAGGAATAAAAGCTCTCAAGGATTGAAAGTCCATTAAGTGTTACAAAAGTAGCCCAAACAAATGAGTAGATGGAAAAAGGGCTCATCCACCCCAGTAGAGATATCTAAGTGGCCAATAAAGTACAGCTCTCCCATCTTGTTCCCTGCAGGAGAATCAGGACCATGAACGGAAATAGTCACAGATATTCCTTCTGCCCTCCATAAGCAAAGCAGCGCTAAACCACAAATGCTGCCTTCAAGCTGATTCAAATTCCAGCCTAGAACTCTCACCTTCCAGACAACTCCTTCCCCAACACGCTCCCCAACACCAACCCCCCGCAAACACCCGCAGAGAAGCCCTCAACAGCCCGCCAGGACCCCCAGCTGTCCCCGTCCCTCCTCAAAGCTTTCCCACCATCCAGCAGACCCCCTGGTTCCCTGCATGTGCCGTGGAATGGCACTCTGAAGGATCTTCTCCGAGGAATTCCCTGGCAGCAAGCTCAGGCTGCCAGGCCTATGGATCCTGGCTCATCCTTCCCACCGAGCCTTCCTGTGCACGGCTTTTCCATTGGCACATCTGCGCTCAGCTCGGACTTCTCCACTCAGCCAGGGCTGCTGGTAAAGGATTGAGAGCAGCCTGGCAAGCTCTTTTTCCAGCTCCCTCTGTGCTCTTGGGGCAGGTAGAACATTCCACAGGAAAGCAACTGGTGCCACAGGGAGTGGGCGGCATCAGGCAGCTCTGGGGAGGCCCCTCAGGACTGCTGTACCCTGAGGGAACACTGTTGGCCATCCCCTGTGTGTATCTGCACAAGCTTAAAATCAGCTGCCTCAGCTGCCAGGACCTCTCTTGGCCAGCATCCTGACGTGGATGCAGGACTGCTGCGAGGCACTGCTGGGACCCAGCGGGACAGGACCGGCTGTCTCGTGTCCACGTAGCACCCCTCACGCAGCCAGGGCCATCCCGAAAGCAGACAGACGCTCCCGTGTCAGCAGAGAGGAGCAAGGAGCACTGGGCTCCTCTCAGGGTACCTCAGCTGGGCTCGCTCCACAACACGCCCCCATTGTAAGGCCTGCTGATGCCCAGCTGCCAGAAATGCCCACCTTGTGCTCTCCAAGATGCACAGGGAGAGCCAATGAGCAGGACACTTTGGGAGGCAAACCTTCCAAGCCTTTCTGAGGCCAGGCACGCACCAAGATCAGCCAAGACTCTCCACGCTGCCTGGCCCACCCAGCCCAGCTCTGTGCTGGCTCTGGGCCACAGCAGCTCCCTCCAAGCAGGAGGCAAATGCATATTGCCAAGAGTTGAAACCCACCTGTCTTGGTTTGGAAAGACAGGTGTCTGCTAAGGAAGGCAGCAACCTCCCCTGAAATGGAAAAATGTAGACCTCTTCCCTCTGAATTGTTCCAAGTTTGAAATTAAGGGGAGCTCCCAGGCAAAAATATGGGAGCAGGAATACCAGTTCTTTCTTAGGGAAGAAAATAACAGATAAAATACACAATGCAGTGAACTAAAACAACACAGACAGAGTCAGAATACAACCTGACACCCTGGTGGACAGGGTGTTGGTAGCAGTCCAATTGGAATTGTGGCTGCAGTCCTCCCGGAGTGTCAGGTGTGGTTCTGTTGGAGAAGTGATCTTGTGGAAAAGGGTGCAGTCTTCCTCTGAAGAGGCAGTGGAAGAGGCAGCTGTTCCTCTGGGAAAATCCAGCGCAGAAATAGCTGTGCTCCTGGGCCAGAAGTTCAAGACCATACATGCAGGTAGGGATGCTTGGCTCCTCCCTCTGGGCGGAGCATCTCACAATGGCATGTTACAGTTCTTTTCAGTCTTGCAGTGGCCCACTATCAGCAGATGTCTTTCCAGAGGGAGGATTGATTGTGGAAGAGATAAGGAACAACTGCCCACTTCACACAAGACAACTGCCATACAGATGGCAAATAGAATACATCTTGCTTTTTTCGATCTGGGACAACAGCAGACAGGGAAGATGTGAAAAGGGTGTGTGTAAAGGCCTTTTCATTCACAGCTCCCACAGAGAGCTTTGGGGCTCACAGCGGGACAGAGACGGTTCTGCTCGCACCTCTGTCCAAAGGGGGGTAACACATCCTGCTGCAGGTGCTTGGCTTGGTCTCGGCAGGTCCAGGTGGATGCCAAACCTGCTCTTCACAGCCTTCTTCCTGCCCCTCTGCCAAGTGCAATGGGCCTTCAAGGACTGAAAGGAGCACAGAGAGCCAAAGGGGGATACTCGCACCTACCTCACTGGGAGCTCCCTGGGAAGCACTTTCCTTGAGAAGCAAGCCCCTTTCCTCCAAAGGCGTTTCCCCAAACGTGCAGCTTTTCTGGGGAACACCAACACACCCTCAAGAAACGCTGGCAAGGCTGAAAGACTTCAGGTCCTTTCAGGACAGGCACTCCAGCTCTAGCTTGTATTCCCCCAAGTGTGTTTCCAGGTGGAGGCTCAGACGTGCAGCCCCAGGCCTTCTACAAACACGGGCTGCTCGCTGCCTCTTTCTGCCGGATCGGTGCGTGTCTCACAAACGGGACGGGACCCTGACTGGTTGCAGACTTGTGATTTATTATCTGTCTGCATCATACAAGCAAAAAGCAAGAGGCACAGGAAAATGACAACACCCATGCAAACACAGATCACAGACAAGATGGCAGCCCATGCAAAGCCTTTTTATACCCATTCTTTGAACCAACAGCATAAAAGAAAAGGTGTAAAGTCATTATACTCTAAGCAATTAGAAAAAGACCCACGTGGGTTTAACATAAACAAAAAGGACTTCTATGAACCTCAAACAATACACAATAATTCGTTCTTTAAGATGGAAACTTGTTCTATCTTTGCAAAGCATATATCTAGGACTTTCCACATCTTGAGCTATCAATACGTTCTTGTTCTTTCTTGTTCCTTATGATAAATATCAATGTATTCACTTGGTTCTTAACTTCCTAGCTTTCTCAGAAGGTGTAGAAATTTCCCAGCCTTTCTCAGCTTTGGAAAGTGTCTTTTACCTTTTTATATTCCTACACCTCTTCAGCTGCCTCAACTCCTGCCTGCGCTCACGGCACCAAAACCAGGCTGTTCCCGGCCACAGACCAGAGCCCTGTTCCCACGGGACGCTCTTGCCAGCACCTTCCAGGACTCTCCGCTGTGCACGCAGCGCTTTTCATGCCTGCTCCCAACAGGCTTTGGAAGGCAGAGCCCAACCTGGCTGCCTCTGCCACCAGCACACCCCAAACACAGGCGGAGGAAGAAGCAGCAGGGGCTGTTTTGCGGCCATGGCCCAGAGAAACTGGAAGGGCGCCCTCCCTGTGGGCTCACTTGGTTGGCTTTCTGACTGGCTCTGAGCCTGGGGCTGCCATTCCTCACTTGTGGGGACCAGAACCACACCCAGGATCCCGGCACTGCCTGACAGCGCTCCAGGCACTGGCACAGTCGCGCGTCCGAGTCTCGGGCTCCATGCTGCTGCTTCGTTTGCCCTTAGGCACACCCAAAGCTCCCTGTTAAGCCCGGATGGTCGCTGGTTCTGCCCTCTTCCTCATCCTGTGCAGGGATGGAGCACTGCTGTGCTTTCAGGAAGCTATTCTTGAAAACCTCCAGCATTCCAAGCTCCTTTGCCCTCTGTGGATGCTTGCCATGGAATCCCTCACAGCTGGGTTCAGAGCATACTCAGGTTGGCTCTTCCAAATTCCAGGGGCTCCAGGGTGCTCAGCAAGATCTGCAGCTCCACAGCCTTGTGGAATTTCAGCACAGGCACCTTTCCAGCCTGATCTGCCCTCGTTCCTCTGTGTGTGTGCACAAACCATGGCATGGAAGAGGATGGCAGCAGGGGCCTGTGTGCCCCAGGGCTCGGGATTTGCGTCGCTTCAGCTCCACAGAGATGGAGGCAAAGTGAAGAAGCCAAACTCTTTATTAATGGAAAATGAAACTAAGGGACGAGCTGGGAGGGGAAAAAAGGGAATGGGCAGGGCTGAGGGCTTGCATTATGGAGCTGTCAAAAGGAAAAGCGGAAGGAAAACACAGGAATGGGCATGATCTGAGGGCTGGTGAGATGGAGCTGTCAAAATGGAGGGAGGATGGAGGGGAAAAAGTGGATGGACAGTGTGTGAGGACTGGAGGGAGGGAGCTATCTACAGGCAGGGAGAGGGCTGAAGCCATGTGAGCTTCCCAGAGGCTCAGCTGTATCAATCATCAGCTGTGCCTGGAGCCCCAGTGGCAATGGGAGGTGGTGTCCTCTTCAGTGTCTCCTGGTGCTGCTCTTGGGGCGCTGGTTCACCGGATCCAGAAAGCAACCCAATTTCTTCATCTTCTAGGCCTAAATGGGCTTGAATTTCAGTGTCAGAGCAAGATGGTGTGGTATTATTCTTTAGGGACTGAAGGCCTGGAACAGAGAGCAAGAGAGCCATGGTCAGAGCCTGAATCTGCAGTGACCTGAGGAGACCGTTCTGCCACGGCCACCTCCCCCAACAATTGCCAAGGCCAAGAGAGAGGTGTTGGCAACAGGTCAGCAGCAAGCTGCTGGCCACAAATTCCACCCATGTCCCTGAAATCCCTGTGTGCTCTGCCCACGCCACCTCTCCTCCACACAGGGAGTGAAACCCGCTAGAGCTGGAGCAGAAATTCCCACTCCCTGCCCAAGCAATGCAGCTCTCCCCCCGCCAGCCCCCGCTGACAGCCCGCTGCCCTCACTCACCTTGACTGAGGGCGGGGAGCTCTTCCTGCTGCCCCCTCATCATGGGAAAGCCGGCCATCTCTGAGAACAAAGAGTTCATCTTGGCCCCAGCGGCACAGCTCCCTGCCAGCGGCGCTGCCAGCCCTGTGGCCACACGCCCTGGTGGCCCGGCAGGGCTCAGCCCGGGCCCTTGCCGCACGCTGCCGCCCCAGGGCACGGCTGCCGGAGGGCGGCAGCAGCGCCGAGGCCGGGCGGGGCTCCACGGCGCCGGGCCCGGACGGCGCTGCCGGGGCAGCAGCCGCGGCTGGGGCCGAGCTGAGGCGGGGTGGGGAGGGAGCCCGGGCTCGTGGCTCACCCATGAACCTGACGGCCGCCTCTCGCAGGGGCTCCTGTGGGCTCTGCAGGTAGGGCAGGGCCCGGCGCAGGAGCTCGGCCACTTGGCTCCTGTCCTCTTCCAGCTGGAGAGAGCGGCAGGAGGGAAGGGTTGGCGCGGGCTCGGCCCCTGGGCCAGGCGCTCCCTGCGCCCTGTCCCGGCCTCCCCTGCCCGCACAGCCCTGAGGCCCGGCCAGCAGCCGCTGGCACCGGGCTCTGGAGGGGGCAGAGGGCCGGCTGCTGCCCGGGGAGCCGCGGGGCCGCCCCGCAGCCCCGCTGGGCCGGGGCTCCATCGGCACCCGGCTGGGGCCCACGGGAGCCTGGAGAAGAGCCCGCGTGGCCTCTGGGTGCAGCACCGGGCAGGGGCACAGCTGCCAGCCCACACACCCAGCACCGCGCTCAGGGGCCTTCTCCAGGCTGAGCCTGGGGCTTCCAGGCCGTCCTTACCAGGACCTCAGCGAACTTCCACAGATTCCCGTTCTCCACCAGCTGCTCGAGATTCCTCCTCTTCAGGAACTTGGCCGCACAAAGCAGTGTTTCCTGAGAGGCCTGGAGAGCAGCAGAGACCCAGAGATGGCCACAAAGCCCAGGGACCTGTGTCCCTGTGCCAAGGCCTGGAGGAGGCTGAAGCCCACCAGGCGCC
Source organism: Anomalospiza imberbis (assembly GCF_031753505.1). Taxonomy (NCBI): domain Eukaryota; kingdom Metazoa; phylum Chordata; class Aves; order Passeriformes; family Viduidae; genus Anomalospiza; species Anomalospiza imberbis. The sequence continues at coordinate 28,214 of NW_027099798.1, read as the reverse complement.
AGGGCAGGAGGCAGCCGAGCCCCCTCCCAGCATCATAGGAATGCTCACCTTTGCCACGTGCCAGTTCTCATCATGACAGTAGATTAAAAGTGCGTACAGGTTCCTGTTCACAATTGTCTTCAGGGGCTTTTTTCCCTCATCCACTACTGATTCCATCACTGTACAGAAGAGTTGAATGGAGAGCAACTGCACGTGGCGGTTGTCCTAGAGGAAAAGAAAAGACCTACACCAGCTACTCCAGGCCCACCTGGGCAATGGCCTGAAAATCCACAGGGCACAAAGTTTCTGGGAAGCATCCGATGCCTGTGGCTCAGGATGCAGAGCCTTACGTGGTCAAAGAGCAGCAGGAGCGCCTCAGCCAGCTTTGGGGCAGTGGTGCTGGATACCAGGATGTGTTTGTGCTGGAGCATGTTCGTGAACACATGGAGGCTCATGATGACCACCTCTCCATCTGCATCTCCCAGCAGCCCCAGAAGGCTTTGAGATACACTGCACATCCTTATGGCCTGTGTGGAACACAAGGCTGTGCTGGAAAGCCATGGACGGCTGCACGGCCAACACCGCCCTGGCTCTGCAGCCCCACCCTGCTGCTGCAGGGCCCGCAGGCCAAAGGCCTGTCCCAAAGCAGCGGGGCAGGTGAGGCAGGAGAGCTGGCAGCAGCTGCCTCAGCTCCTGAAGCCCTGCCAGCCCAAGGGGCTGCTTTGCCCAGCGCAGCTTCAGCCGCTGCCCCCTTCTCACCATCGAGGGATCCTTGCTGGGCACCACGAGGCCTCTGAGCGCCAGGCGACGCCTCTGACTGCATTCGCCCTGAAGGTACCTTGATGTGATCCTCAGGACGCTGCCACCACATTTACTCAAGTCTAGGCGCTGGAGGACCTGAAAGGCACAGGGCAGTGACAGGGGACCCGGCCGGCAGGAGCCCAGAACCGCACAGGGCTGGGCCCAGGCAGCAGCACAGGGCGTGGGCACCATCCTGGCAGCTGTGGCTACGAGAGGGCAGAGAGCTGGGAGGCAGCTCAGCGAGGAAGCACTGACCAACAGGCTCACCTCCACAAGGAATGCCAGGAAGGGAAGATCCCAGCACGGATCCTCCCTGCTGAGATGCCGAAGCATGTGGATTGTGATGCGAGAGCACAAAGGCATAAAAACGCAGAGCATCTCCCTGGCAGTGGGGAAAAAGGCACCAAAGCCCTGAGGCGGGGAGACCAAACCTCTCCCAGGACTGACTCACAGAGGTCTGGTCTTTCCCCAGCATCCCTGGAGGGGATGTGGGCGCTTTGAGAAGCAGCCCCTGCTGGGCACCCTCCTCTCTCGGCCTTTTCCATTCTTCTTGGCCGTCCTTTGGTGACGAGCCCCTCTGGCCCAGGACCACAGGGACTGTGTGGGGCACAGGGCACAAATGCTGGGGGCAGTGGGGAGAAGGGGGTCTCACCTGGCCAACAGACCCACGGCGTAGTGCTGGGAGTCAGCACACAGCAGCGTGTCCCAGCCACCCATGTGCTCCATAGCCTCCACCACATTGTCACACCGCAGTCGGCCGAGCAGAGCCTTCATGACCTGCACGGCAAACCTGTGTGCAGAGAAAAGCCCAGGTCACACTGGGAGCACTGGCGCTGGCCACAAGGGCACGGGAAGGACAGGAGGACTGGGACCTGTTGGGCTTGCTGGGAAGGTGGTGTTCCTCCCGGCATGCTCTCCAGAAGTTATCAACTTCCTCTGGTGGCATCTGCTGTGTGGTGAAGACAACATGGAAGAGCAGTGCCACAAACAGGCGGGAGGAATAAAGGATCAATGCTTCGTGGCACTCAGGCACCTGGACAATCACCCAGATCACCAGAGTTGCCTGCAAGAGAAGCAGCCCAAGGCAGGGCTCAGTGCCGAGGTGTCCATGGGGCAGGGCCCAAGGGCAGACGCAGGGGAGCAGAAGGCCTGGTGCCCCCTGAGCCTGCCCCTAGCCCAGGTTTCAGCCCAGCGCCTGAGGCGTGGAGAGGATGGAGAGCTGCTGGAGAGGCGACCTGGGGGTGAGCAAAGGCCAGTTCCAGAAACTCACAGCCAGGGCAAAAATGTCCTTGTTGTCCCCATCAGAGGTGCACATTCTGGTCAGAGGCCAGTCCTCCATCACACAGAGCAGTGTTGGCAGCACTTTCTCCACTGCTGGTCCCGATGAGCCTATGGCTCTCCACAGCACTGCAGCAGCTCTGTGGGATCAGAGCTCTATGTCAGGGCCATGTCAGTCACAGCACCATGCCCTGTGCAGCTGTGGGGGCCCAGGTGACAGAGCCCTGGAGCCCTGAAGGGCAGGGAAGGAGCAGTGGCAGCAGGCTCAGGAAACAGAGGGGCCCGAGGGTCCTGGGCCTCTCTGCCTGTCTGGCAGACCCCATGGGACAGGCTGTGCAGGGCCACGGGCCCTAAAGGCTGCTGAGCCCTGAGCTCTCCAGGCTCATGAGCCCCGTACCTGTCACACGTTGGGGCACAGCGCAGGAGGGTCAGCACCACGTCAGCAGGGTGTTCTTCAGCCAGCCTCACAAGGTCAATTTGCAGCCTGGCATCCACAGAGATGTGGGAGACGAGACTCTGGTGGATGTTCTTCACCTTGGCTGGCACCTGGAGGAGGCATGGGGAAGACTTGGAGCACTGTCCAAGGGAGCAACTTCTCCAGCTTCCCCCAAGAAGTGCTTCCCTTCCCACCAGACTGTGCTGGCCTCAAAGCCTGAGGGGGCCCAGAGACCCTTGCTTGAGGGGACACGCGATCCCGGCTGGCCTCCAGGTGTGGAGCCAGGCTGTTTACCTGCTGCTTGTGAGAAGAAACACTAGGTTCCTTGAAGTAGTTGAATATGATCTCCTGAATCATAATGGGAGCAGATGTGGTGTCAGTATTTGTGATGCCCTGAGTCTCTTCATTGTCACTGTTTGTGATGGCCACATCCTCAGTCATTGACGAGCTAAGAGCCTTTGCCCAGGTTTCAGTCGCTGAGGCGGCAGAGTCTTCTGAGCGCTCAGCCGAATCTGGGCTGACATCAGGCTCAGCCTGGAGCTCGGTCAGCCCCGAGTCAGGCTTGGCTGGGCCCTCAGCTGCTGTGCTGCCGGTCTTTCTCCGCCGAATGCGCAGGAGCTTCCGGAACATCTGCAGGAGAACAAAGGACAGGGAAGCCCGGAGTGTTCCATGGAGTGCTCCAAGCGTGGTGCTCGGCTGAGCAGTGACAGCAGGCCCAGCCCAGGTGGGGATGGCTGCTGGTACCTTCAGGCTTTTGCGGAAGCGGCCACGGGTGGGTTCCTGCTCTTGTGTCTGGTCCAGGGCTGCACCTGGCAAAGAGCGAGCGCAGCCAGAGCTGAGGGGCTGCGGGAGAGGCCGGAGAACACAGCCCAGCCCTGCGCTCCCCAAGCAGGGACAGTCCCAGGATGCCCCAGGGGATGGAGCATGGCCACTGCAGGGTGTCTGCCCGGCCCCTCTTCCATCCTGTCCATGGGCATGTCCCCAGGGGATGGGATGGGATGGGATGGGATGGGATGGGATGGGATGGGATGGGATGGGATGGGATGGGGCCAAGCTGGCTGCAGCCATCAGCCCTGTGGCCCAGCTCTGCAACTCACCATCCTGCGGTGGCTGGAACTGCTCCAGTTCTTCATGCTGTTGTGCTGGGGCAGCTCCAGGGTCTTCCTTTTTTTTCTTCCTGAACACTTTGAACACACTGAGAAATCTGTTTGCCATGCCAGAGTATGACCTTGAGGGCACCTTCAAGGAAGATGGCAGGGTGATGTTCTGAGTCAACAAGTTGTGTAGTTGTGCCTTGAAGGCACCTGAGACAGAGAAACCTCAGGAAGGCTGCAGGACAGCAAGTCCTGTACTCTGGTCTGGAAGACTCCTGCCACAATGACAGGAGACTCCTCGTTAAGGATTGTGGTCGCCAATTCCCTCAGTCTGGCCTCACGGGCACCTGCAAAAGAAAAGCCTCGGGAAGGCCACGGGCTGCCAAGTCCCGACGTCCTGCCACGAGGTCACCTGTAGGAATAATGCCTCGGAAAAGCTCCGGGTCAGACACGAACGAGCGCGCTGTGCGGGGGCTCCTCACGACACCGCTCTGTCCCGTCCTGTCCCGTCGCCTGCTCCGAGCACTGTGGCGTGCTCTTGTCACCGCCAGCTCCTATGTCACCACGTGTCACAAAGGGAGGGCCCTTGGACACCCTGTCCCGTTCCATGCCATGGTGACCATGCTGCAGCGTGTCACAAAGGGCCCTTGCACACACTGCCACCTGCCCTGGGGCCGCCCCCAGCCCACCCAAAGTGGCCCAGTTGGGAAGGAATCCCTGGCCCCAGGTGTCTAAGACAGACCAACAGGATCTTTAGGAGCAGCTCAAACCATCAGCAAACCCTGCCCTGCTCTGCGGGATCAGGCCATTTAAGAATCCTCAATTCAGGAAGGCTTTACTTCTCATTGGGCCACTGGAGTAGTTCCAAAATTTGCAAACTTCTCAAATTAATAGCCATTGCTGGGGAATGTGAATGATTTGGAAGTTTGTTCCCATCTAAAAGCAGCAACTCGTTTGCCGTAACACATTCCACTGAAAGTCACTCTGGAAACATAGCACTATACAGAGGCAAAAAGAAGACCATTCTTTGGTGTGCAAATGGTTTTCAATGAAGGGATGATAATATCGTCATTCTCTTAAGGAGTAAAAGCTCTCAAGGAATGAAAGTCCACTCAGTCTTACAAAAGTAGCCCAAACAAATGAGTAGATGGAAAAAGGGCTCATCCTCCCCCAGTAGAGATACCTATGTGGCCAATAAAGTACAGCTCTCCCATCTTGTTCCCTGCAGGAGACTCAGGACCATGAACAGAACTAGTCACAGATATTTCTTCTGCCCTCCATAAGCAAAGCTGTGCCAGACCACAGATGCTGCCTTCAAGCGGACTCAGTTTCCAGCCTAGACCTCTCACCTTCCAGACAACTCCTTCCCCATCACGTCCCCCAACCCCAACCCCCTGCAAACACCCGCAGAGAAGCCCTCAACAGCCCTCAAACAGAGTAAGTTTGGACTGAACTTTTGCTTTCAGGCACTCAATGGATTTGTCATCACCGTGACTGGAGACGGCTACATCTTCTACATCTCCCCTTCCGTGCAGGACTACTTGGGCTTCCACCAGGTGAGCACCATGTTTTCCTGGCTGGAAACAGATGGATGCAGTCCTGGTGTGGGAAGGAGATGCAGATGGAGAGCAAAGCTTCCCTAAGGGCAGCAGCTCCTGTGGCAGGGGAAGGAGCTGGAGTTTGCCTTTTCTTTACACTCAGTCTTGCACTTACAGCACTCAGGAAGGGAAACCTTCTGCCGTGTCCTCTTCCCGACACCTCTGCCAGGCTGTCCAGGAGCAGTCACTATTCTGTTTTGTCGTTCCAGTCAGATCTCATCTACCAGAGCGTGTACGAGCTGATCCGTGCGGACGACAGGGCCGTCTTCCACCGCCAGCTGCAGAGGACCCCACTGCATGCTGCTGACAGTGAGTGCCAGGCTGATCCCTGCAGGGGTTCACTTGAGCAGCTCTGATCCGTGAGCTCAGGGCGTGCAGCACAGTTTGGAAAACTTCCGTTTGCTTTTCCAGCTTTTCCCCCTGAGCAGCCGCTGCTTGCCAGACGCAGCGCCACATCCAGCCCCCAGCACCTCCATGCTGAGAAGCAATCCTTGGTGGAGAGGAGCTTCACCTGCCGCTTCCGCTGCCTGCTGGATAACTCCTTGGGATTCTTGGTAATGCTGGGACACCCTTCTGCTCCTCCTGTGCCTGCAGGGTGTTCCCCCAGAGCCACTTGTGTCCCATAGGGGTGAGAGCACAGCAAGTTCCCACCAGCCTGTTTGCTTCACACCCACATTTTCTAATCCCTGTAAGGCCTTGAATTTCCATGGGGGCCTGAAGTTCCCTCTTGGGCAGCAAAAGTCAGCAGCAGACAAGTCCCCAAAGTGCTTTCTTTGCCATTGCCACACTCCTCCCGCCTCTCTGCATCCTGGAGCTCCGGACCAAAACACCCCCGTTGCACTCAAACACGTTGGTGACTCTGTGGCACAATGTCCTCCTCCAGGCAAACCCAGTCAGTTGCCCGTCGGGGGCTTCGCTGGCCATAGTTCCAAAAGACTGGGAGCTGCAGGAGCATACGTGGAGTCCCAGACTCTGCCAGGTGGCAGTCCTGAGAATTCCCCGGGGGCTTGGCTGTGGTGGCCACCCCCACCTCCCAGTCTTTTCCTTGCCCTGCCCAGGGCTTGCATGAGTCCCTGTTCTCTGGGGATGGGAAGCTCTATGATGTGGAGGCTGCTCTCCCTGCACCCTTAGGAGGCAGGCAGCAGCCAGGGCATGGCGGCTTCCCCAAACAGCCCCTGGTAGCCCACGTAGAACCCAGCTTTTCCTGGGAGGGGGAGCAGGCAGTGCTCCGAGAGGACAAGGGGTTCTCACAGCTGTGGCTCCCACAGGCTGGGGCAGCTCCTCAGAGGAGCCATGGGCAGGGCCAGCGCAGCACAGCGGACTCCTGCTGAACTCCAGCATGGATCCCAGCACCCACCAGATGGACTGCATTGTGCTGTCCAAGTGCCAGTATGGAAACAGCCTTTTTGGCAGGAGAGCAACTTCCTGAGGGATGCTGCTAAAGAATCCCTTCCCCAGCAGCCAGGCGCTTTGCCTTGCCCTGCTGAGAACCACCCTGGAGCACCCTCCTCCTCACCGGGCTTGGCTTCAAGGTGCTCAGCAGCTCTCCCTGTGAAGGTGGGTGCAGGAGCACCCCTGTGCTCCGGGCAGGGTCCTGGCTGCCCATCAGTTCCCTTCTCAGCTGGGCAGCCCCTCTGAACCTGTGAGATCCAGCTCAAGGGGAGGTGCGAGGGCTGCAGGACCTGAGGGGTGCCCGGCTCCTGTGGAGGTCTGCCAGGAGTGCAGCCACACCATCCTTTGTGGGCAGCCTGGTTTGGGGCTCCATGTGAACCAGGAGCCCTGTCTTGGAAAGCCACCAGCAGCCGTGAGCTCTTCTCATACCTGCCAGCTGTGCCCCGTGCCCCCTGGTCTCTCAGCATTTTGTCTTCCAATGCCGTCAGGCAGTCTGAGATGAAGTGGTTTGGACTTTTTGTTCCGTGAGAAGTCTTTCAGGGAGATGCAGCTGTGCCACTGGGGAGGCTTATGGGCTTCTGGGGTCCAAGGAAGGACATTGCTTGCTGGCACATCCATGTGCTTGGGGCAGCCTCTTGCAGATGGAGCTGCTGCCTCACAGGCAGGCAGCCCTGAACTGCTGTTTCTCAACAAAACAGCATGCTCTCCTCATCTCCTGTGTTGGACCACCCTTGTCATGTTGCTGTTTAGTCCCCTGCTTCATCTCTGCTGGCCTGAGCCTCTTTTCCTCCTGTGCTCTCCATCTCCTCCAGAGACCATCCAAATCCTTTGGAAAAGATGTTACCAAGCACTTCAAGAAGCTCAGCAGCATTGAAGGGTCTCGGTGAGAGGTGGAGTTGGTGTGAGTGGAGGCATCCTGGGGATTTGGGCTCTCCAGCAGCCTCCCAGGGGAGTTTGGGAGAGGTAGGTACCAGGCATTGTGACTTTACTGGGATGCAGGGTGGGGAAGGTCCAGCTGAGCTCCCCTTGGGTTTGTCACTGGCTTGTCCTTGTCGTCCTCTTCTCTGCTCCACAGTGCCGTGGGACAGAGAAGAGTGGGGCTTCCCCCTGTGGTTTTGCCAAAGCAGTGAGAAGGAAAGGCAGGGAGGGATGCAGTGACCACTGGCTGCCTCTCCACTTCAGACCCACTTGGTGCCCCTCAAACCATTGTTCTGCAGCCCAGAACAACCACTTTGTTGAATTCTCTTCCTTTTCCATATACGTAACCTAAGATTTGAATGAATTGTTTTTTCCCCACCATGAGAGCAAAGTCTTGCAGATTCATCAGGGAAATCCACAAAAAAAGCAATGATTTTTTTTGGGGGGGAGGGTGGGGATGATTTGAGTCCACACTGACTTGCAACCTTGGGTTAGAGAGATCAGAGTTCTTGGGGACATTCACACCTTCCCCTCATGCACCCATCAACCTGAGCATCGCATCTGCCTCGCACACCAGTGTTAAGCATTTTTTGGATCAAATTAAATCTGGTAATCAGCGCAGGGCCAGCAGCAAGCCCACATGTCCCGGTGTAGAGTGGCCTCATCTCCCCGGGTCTCTTCCTTCATGCCCAGCCTTGCCTCTGCTCATGGGGCCTGGGAAAGGTCAAGCTCCTCTCTGCAGGCTGCGAGCACAGCAATGCTGAAACGTGCTGGACCACTCTGAGGCGGCTTCGAGGAGCACCTAGGTCAGGCAAGGAGTTGACTGGCCATGATCCAGATCCAAAAAGCAGCAGGATGGACTCTGCTCACTAGCCTCTGTTGTTCTGGTGCTTGTGAGACGGTGCTGGGGGCGTACCAGGGGCTCCCAGTGCTTCAAGAGATGGGGGCACTGCTGCTTAGGGCTGTGACAGACCCCCCCCCGCCCCGTGCTCTGTCACTGGTGTCTGATCTCTCTGTACCTCGTGGCTGTACAGATAAAGTCTGTTCTGGTGGCAGCTGTTTGGCGATGTATTAAAAGGCGATTTGCTTTGTGCTGATGTTTGTTTTGACCCAAAACCATGTCTCGCCATTTCCTCCTTGACTGAGCAAGTGCTGAGAAAAGCCTGGCCCTGGTGCTGGGTGGGTGACACTCCTGTTTGTGACTGTCCCCAGCTACTGTGGGCATGCACGGCAGCAGAGGCGTGACAGTGTCCCCCCTTTGCACCCCCAAACTGCCCTGTGGGGTTGTGGGACTCACAGGCAGGCTTACACTCCTCATTGGCACACATGGTTGTTAATATCTGACGATTAAAAATGATTACAGTGATGCGTCTGCCCAAAATACGGTGTAAATGGCACCATATGCTGGGGCCAATAGCATGGATCTTTATTTAACCGTAAACGTGAGGGGGAGAGAGGGAAAAGATGGGAGCGTGGAGAGAAAGTGACTGCAGCCTACATCCATCGAGTGCTGAAGGGAAACAGTCCAACAAACACCACATGCGTGGGGTTTCTATTCTGCTGAGGCTACGTGGGAACATCCCCTGTACCTCTCCCTGGGGCGGGGAGCTTCACACCGGTAATACTGTGGATCACGGGACGCTCGGGGACTCTTTACACCTTCGGAGATGCTGCAGCTGTCTCCAGGTGAGCGCAGTTGAATTAACGATGGCCCATCAGTTGAGATGGGTACCTTCAGCTTATGTGTGACTGTCCCCAGACTTGGGAACGGAGTTTTCACAGCTGAGCCATTACGTGAGGGAGGACATTGGCATGATAAGGACTTACTCCACATGTCAAATCTGCAAGCCTCGGGTGTGCGCACTCTTCTGCACCGGGCAGGCGGCTCTGTCCATCCCTGCCAAAGCACCAGGCGGATTGTTCGAGCCACTGGCACCCCCGGTCCGGTCCCCAGCTCCCCATCAACACCCTCACATCCCTACCCACACATGGCCCCCTGCTCACCGCCACCCACAGCCCCTTCGCGCCCCGAATCCTCTTTCGGCCCCCTTCCCTTCCTCATCAACCCCCTCTGTCCCTCGCCCCTACCATCCCTTGTGTCCCTCAGCTCCACTCCCTGTTCAGCCCCCAAAGCCCTCTATCGCACACCCAGCCCCGCCGCTCCCAGTCCCCCCGCAGCCCCAGATCCCGTCCAGCCCCGTCTCCCCCGTCACCGGGGCCGGGCCGTTCTCGCTCCCGCTCTCGCCGCCTCTCGCCCTGAGGGAGCGGCGGTCGGGCGCTGCCGGCCCGGCCCTGTACATGGGGCGCAGGCGGAGGAAGCTGGTGCCGCAGGCGTGAGTGAGGGCGAGGGGGCTGAGGGGGCCGGGGAAGGGCTGAGGGGTGAAATAAATTTGTGCAGGAGATCGTAGTCCTTTAAAGTTCCTTTATTAGAAAGTGACCAGCTCGGGTGGGGGCCCGACGGGTCACGCGCACGCCGCCGCTGCTTCCCAGAGTGGCACAGAAGAGGAGGAGTGCAGCTTTGTCCGCTTTGCACGCAGGCCGAGCCAGGGATTCCATCCTCATGGGACCGGCGGGATTCGACTCATAGTCAGGGGTCCTCATACTAGCCGATGTTTCTGTTGGTTAGAGTGAGGCATTAGAAAGGTTCCTGCAGAAACTCGGATTAATTGCTCACTCTTTACAGTGGTTGGAGTCCTTCAATTTCCTTGTGGCTCGCTGTTTCAGGGGTTTTCGGTGCTGAATTTGACACCTTCCTCCATTTGCATACTGCTTCTGATGTCACTTCCTGGGAGCCATTTTCTAGGAAGCAGCGACAGTGAAACCCAACCCGACAGAAAGAGAATTTCTAACAGGAGATGAACAGTTAATGATCAACAGAGTAATTAACAAGGGATGAACAAGGGGTAATTAACAATTCCTTAGCAACCTGTCATAATGTGACACTTCATAACCTTTGAGAAATGAACAATTTTTTACTCATAACAAGAGGTGTCCCCCTTCCCCGGTAATGCGGCTGTGCCCAGCGGCACGCGGCTGGGCCCGGCCGAAGGCGGCGACTCCAACCTGGCCAAGCGGCACCGGGAGCGGCTGAAGCGGGAGCTGGAGCGGCGGGCGGGGCTGCTGCCCTTCCCGCCCGACGTGGTGGCCGGGCTGGACAGGCTCTCGGTGCTGCGCCTCAGCGCATCGTTTTGTGCTGAGCAGTGTCCATCCACTGACACTTCTGACAGTGGCAGAATCTCTCTTTGGAAGTGATGAGACAATCTCCTCAGTCTTGACAGGCCATTGTGTAAAGACAAGCATTCATTAGACTTTTGCAGCTTCATTTTAAAAACTAAAAAGTAGCAAACTAAGAGCAATAATGGCTACGTTCTTGGTGTTCTGGATGCATTTGCACTTTTAGTTCAAAAAGCGTGTTTCTGTATCAGACTAAACGATAAATAAAAAAGGACATTTTGTAAACTAGACAGGACAGACAAAAACAGTAATTCCAGCAGACTTCTACCTTTATAAGGACATAGGCCAGACTTCTAATAAAGCTCATTTGATGAAAAGATTTTAATTATTAATGTGATTTCAAAATGTAAAGTAAGTAAACTAGAAGATATGCTGAAAAAAAGACCCATGTGCCTGCAGTACCTTCAAGTCTATATTATGTCATTGCAAAAGGGAAGAAAAAAACTTCATGTAAATCACATTCTTATTAAGAAACCAGAGTAAATGATACTGAAATGCACAGAAAAGTTACATATGCACATTTGGCTGCCTGACTTAGAAAGTAACAGTTATGAATCACATTTATGGAAGGCATTATTCATAAATAGCTGCAATTGAAAAATTAACAGTTGATAACCAGCTCCAAGCACTGCCAGCCTCTGCAAGCCTTCAACAGGCACTGCTGGAAACAGTTAGAATTAAAATGTTCAGCATCCACGAGAATTTAAAAGCACTTCAAGGGTAGTTCCTGTTATTAATTACACACACGAGAGTCCTTCTCTCTTAGACTTTCATGCTTTCTACTGCAGATGGAAAAGCTGAGGAACAGAGCCTAAAGTATTTATTAAATAACTCATTATTTTTACCTCTCACCCTAAAGAGAAACAACCCACAAAAACAAACATAAAAAAATAATTCTCGATGCATCCCAACAGGGAAATCTGTTTTCTTCATCTTCTTGCAACTTTCTTTCCAACATTTCATTAAATTCTGCTCATGGCATCCACAAAAATCTTGCATAAAATGAACACCATATGTGGCTGTGTAACAGCGGCTGATGTGCAGGATAACCAAGGGAGAGCAGAAAATTAAGAATATGAATAACCTTGATCTTGCCCAGGCCTCAAACTAGTTTATCTGTCAACTGGGAATCAGCTGTCAATCCCACATGTTCAATTAGAAGCTGAAGAGCTTCATGGAATTACAGCCAGGGCACTGGAACAGTCAGTCTCCTTACTGGAACACACTGCTGGGGTATCTGACCAATGCAAGTAAACAAAACCAAACTTCACATGGTAGAATGTGGGAAGGATGAAGATGGTTTTGCTCTTGAAATGAAATATAAGAAATAAAATGTTTGCTGCAAGATAAGGTTTAACTATGTTTGAGGTCTGATGAGCACAGGATCACCAAGGAAATTTTCCAGGAAACAGGAGTGCAATGGGGTCCAGGCGCGGCCACAGCCTCTCTGGGCACCCTGTGCCAGGGCCTCCCCACCCTTTTAGGAAAGAATTTCTTCCCAATTTCTAACCTAAACCTGCCCTCCCTCAGTCTGTCACTGCACACCCTGGAGATCATCGGGTCCAGCCCTTAACACTGCCAATGCCACCACTAAACCATGTCCCCAGGTGCCACATCCACATCTTCAAATCCCTCCAGGAGTGGTGACTCATCCTGATCTACTCAATATATTGAACTTTGTGAGAGCATGTGATTGTAGTAACAAAGAACCCTCACCAACACACACAGAGGCACCTTCCCTGTCCTGACACAGATGTCCTACTGCCCCTTCTACCCAGCTCAGGGACAACAAATCCCTGTCCCAGCACAGAAGGCAATGGCTGAAAGCAGAACCTGCACATCTGCATTGTCAGGCGATGCTCCAAAAGGAGCACATCTGTAGAGGAAAATGCTGTGAACTAAGCGCTCCAGTTCAGGGCTTTCTGTCCAATGAGCTGCAGTGGGATCCAGGAACCAAAAACAAGCTCCATGCTCCAGGACCACCCAGCAACACAGACAGAGCTGGGATGACTGGGATACACATTTCCAAAGGGTTCTCCTGGTCTGAACCAGCACTGATGGGTCTGCACTCATTAAGACTCAGGAGTTTCACCCATCACTGCTGTTCTCAGGAGGAACTCAGAACCTGGGCAATTTTCCAAAGATCTCTCAGAGTTCCCCTGCAGAAAAAGGAACAATCTCAACTTTCACAGGCATCAGCAATTAATGGCACCATATTTCCTCATCAAATGGGTCAGATGTTGGAAGAGTAAGGACAGCCAAACGAGGGGAGGAACAATAAATAGAAGCTGACAAGACAAATGCACAACAAGCATCTTGTCTGTGTGTGTGTATATGTCAAATTATCTGCAGAGCAGTAAAATTACTGCCCTTTGAGAAGAGGAAAAAGGCCAAAGGAAAGGACAAAGGAGAGGAATCATGGAAACTGTGTGCAGATACAATTTATGCTCCCAGGTGCTGTTTATTATTTTGGTTGGGTTGTGATTTTTTGGGGAGCGTGTGTAACTGTTTGGGTTTTACTCTGGGGGGGTTTGATTTTTGAGCAGACACCTCCAAGTTATGCACATGAAAATACAGTAACGAGGCAGCTGCTGGAAGTGTGTTTTTACTGAGTTCCCATTTGAGAAGATTTCACGCTGACTTTCAAGCTCCACAGGCACAGCCTTCCATGGAATTAATTTCTCAATCTCAGGCTCACAGCAACATTAGTTAATGTAAACTGTAGCACATGACTAATAAATAATATAAAGAGCACAAAGGAAAACACCCCCATTGTTCAAGCCCTGGTCTGTAATGCCCCATCTCACCACAAAAATGATAATGTTACAAGAGAAGCAGTTCTGGCACAGAAAAGGGAACTTGCTTTATGTCTTGTCCACCCTTTGGCAAAAACATTTCCAAGGAAGGAAGACAAACTATTTTTATGAGAAGCAACGTCACAATGCAATCGATTTTTCTTAGGTTACAAAGGAAAATGAAGATTGTAAAAGGAAGAAGAAACTGTAGGGGAAACACAGTCATCAGGATGGAAAACCAAGTATTAAGTCTTGATCCAAACACAGAAAAGAATGCTGCTGCTCCTGCTATAAATATATCAGCACTGAGCATTGATGAAAAACTGTGTGTCAACCAGGCTGGAAGTGGTCAGAGTTTTCATTGGTTCAAATCTTCAGATCATAGAACATTAAAAATTAGTTTCTCAACCTAATCACTAGACAGACCTTTAATGCAACATTTCTAATGAAAAGACACGGTTTAAAAATGAGGTGGCACCAAGGGGTTCTTTGGTCTTTTTGTTGTAGAAGAGAGGTCAAGAATCATCAGATAAAAGATAAACAATGCAGAGGAAATGAAGTGCTGGTTGGATGTGCCAATGTTACAATATTTGACTATTAAAAACTAATAAAATGTCCCTGTTTTCCCCTTTACTGAAGGAATTGCTGTAGATGTCTGCCCAGCCCAGACCCAGCCAGGCACAAGCTGTTCCAAGCAGCTTAGGGCAACAATGGAAGGTAAAATTCAACATTCAGAGAAAGCTGAGCTGAAAATAAATTGAGGGAAGACAGGAAAAAACAGTGGAAAGAGCAATAGTTGCTCAGATAGGGAAGCATAATGATCTGCTTAATTGATTTCTCTAATTTTTATTTATGCAAATTAGGACACAAATGTGAAACTCTTCCTCAGCTCACTACTATCCTAAAGCCAAATGTATTTCACAGGTGAACTACAGCAGAATATTGCCCTTCAGCAAAGCCTGCAGCAACCATGGAAAAGAGGGAAAACTTGCTGTAATAACTGCAAATCCTGACCATTCAGGAGAGAATTAACAACAGACCCTTGATCAGGAACATGAGCTGATCACATTTATATTACTGTAACTAAAAATATTTCTGCCCTGAGGAAATGTGCTGAGCCTTCAGTGCTGAACCTAAAACAGCCTCTAAACCTACAGAAATCCATGGTCTACAATGTTTGCTCTTCACATCTTAGTGCGTTCCTATTTGTTGATCTCTGTTCACCAGAAAAATGCTTCTTACAAATCCAACAGAAAGAAACAAGTGTAGGTTACACTCAGAGTGGAACAGTCTATCAAAATAATGATGAAGCCAAAATTTAACTTAATTGCTTGCTTAATTTAAAGTTGGCTGTCTCAAAAGAGGAACTTTCATGCTGTGGCAGATTGAAAAAGGTTAAAATGATTCTGGTTTTCAAATTGTTCTTGCAGTATTTCCAGGTGCACATCAGAGGAAAGCTTTCAGTGCTACAGACAGCTTGCTGGCCTGCTTGACAACGTAAGAAAACATAACAAAGCCAAAACTCCCTGGAATAATCCTCCCATCGTGTTTGCACTGCCACAGACATGATCAACAGCAAAGAGCAAGAGCAAAACAGCAGAATGAGAGCTTCTGTTTCACAAACACAATACTTAAAATACTTCATGTTTCTATAAATCAACAACAAACCACAAATACCAAATGGCAAAATGCTTTCTAGTAACAGGGATAAAAATTGCATAGAATCCCAGAATCACTGAGGCTGGAAAAGACCTCCCAGAGCATCGAGTCCAACCTGCGACCAATCCCCACCTTGTCACCAGCCCAGAAAACTGAGTCCACGACCAGTTATTCCTTGGACACATCCAGGGACAGAGGCTCCAAATCTCCCTGGGCAGTCCCTTCCAATGCCTGACCACCCTTCCTATGAAGAGATTCTTCCTGAATCCTATCCCTATGTGAACACTAATCCTGCTGAAGTCTTTCAAGCTGATTTTCAAACCCACGCATGGCCAAAAAGACAGATATTTTCCACTGCTACTTCATGATCCCCAACCCCCTTATCTGAAAAACTTCTTTTCAATCATGCAACAGAATTCTGCCTCTTCTCCATGAACTAGCACATCCCAGTTCCTGGCTGCAAACCTCAGCAGTCTTTCTGAGGTTCTGTTTGCTGGAATATTCAGCAGCCACATTAAAATACACCCATTAAGAAAGACAAGCTACTTAGGACGTGGACTGTCCCTTGCTGAGCATTTGTCTGGTAATAATGCAATTGCACCTGGCCCTCTGCCACATTCAGGGCATTAAAACCACACCAAAATTTAATTTGCTGTCTTTTGCAAATTCATCAGGATCCCACAAAAAAGGAGGTGAAAAGAATTATATTGCAAAATGTTTTAGGAAAATAAATGGAAATAATTCTCTTCCATTCTTAAGAGCTCATTTAAATGTCTTTATGGAATGCTGAAGCTGAACACTACAGCAGAAACAGGCATCAAAATCTGAAAGCCAAAGTGATAACATGCAAGTGGAAACAGGATCTAAGCAAGTCCAATGAAAAAAAGGTATTAATGGTCCAAAATCAGATCATTTCACTATAGCACAGTTTAAATTCTAATAAAATCTTTATTAAAATATGGGAATGTTTTCTTTGAGGGCATCTCAAAAATAAAACTAGGACTGCATTTTGTGTGACACTTTTTTAATGGAAGTTTTTAAAATGTATAAGAACATACTACATTTGCTGCAATACTTAAAACTGCATAACAACTAAGACCTTTTGCTTAATTAAAGAACTCTAATGCAATTACTGATAGAATTGCACTTTTTGATAGTAGAAACATCACTTGAGTGTGGTGTGTGACTGTTGTGGGCCTTCCTCTTCTTCCCCTTTTTATCAACGGCCAGAGGAATTTCAAACAACTGGAAATAACAAAGCCCCCAGCTCTGAATTCTACCTGAGATCAAGTTTGTATCTAGTGAGAGATTTTACAACACTCTTGAAAACAGAGTAGAAAAGGCTTTTTATAATGGAAACGCTGAAGGACCAAGAACTCCAGTCATGCTAAGAGCTGTCACTGCAGTATTCTTCCCTTCATGTCCTACTGAAAATTCCACTTGATTCTCCATTTGTCATTCTCCTCTGTAAAGACAGTAATTTCATTGTAGAATTTAGGGTTTTTTTTTCTGCAGCCTACCTTCTAGTTTCAGACTTTTGGCTTTAATTCCTCGTCTTCTCAGTAATTTTGATCACTGATTTGACTTTCCGGCTTTAGCTGGTGACATTTTAGACAGAAGCTTCAGAAAGTTGAACTGAAAAAACATTGGCTTAACTTTATCATGGAAGCTTTATTTTTCAAGAATATTATCCCAAGAGTATGAACTCGTTGATTTTGAACACAAGTGTAATGAATGATTGGGGTTACAAAACCCCATTACTTAAACTTATTAGAGCACAAACAACAGCTTGCTACAAACCATGTATAATCAGAGTTTTTCTCAGAGATTTTGACCAAGAAAACAGACGAAACCACTGGATACAGCAGTCTCCAAAGAAAAAGTGCAGGTTCTCGCTCTGATACAGACAAAAGTCAAGTTTGACCATATGTCGATTCCTAAAAAGAGTCACTTCTGAGGCACTTAGGAACAAACAGAGCTGCTCTACTGCTTTGGCTCTTGGTTGTATCCATGAATAGCATCTGCAGGGGAAACAAGACTGACTGCAGAACTTCAGCTGGCTCTGTACAGATCAGTCCTCAGCAGCAGAACTGCTCCTGGCTCAGCAGAATTACGATGGTAGAAGGAATTCCAGGCAGAGGAAAGGAAAATGAAAAGGAAAGGAAATCCAAACCCCTGGAGATGAGCTGCCAGGCCAGAGTGGATCTGTGGCTCAGGGCAGGGCATCCTGCCCAGCCTGAGCCCCCAGCTGGGAGACAGGAGAAAGTCAGCACCGTGCAAGCTGCAAAAGCTAGGCTGGATAATGCAGCCCAAATTCTTTTCTGTCTACCAAGAGGAATCTGTAATGAACCTCTACATAATTCCTGAACTAGTAACCACTGAGCTGTCCTGAATGAGACTGGGCAAATGCCATTCCATTACCACCTAAGCACTGCACACTCATCTACAGCACTGCTTTGGATGTGATGGGGGCAAAAACCTGGGCGACATCTACAAAATTTCATATTAATGTTTTGGGGCACAGAGGAAAAATCATGGATGCCTGCTTACCTCCATCAGGAAATGCTGTGTGTGTCTGCAAGGCTCAACTTGCAGAAATAACAATTATTTATCACTAATCTTTCAAAGGCATCAGTCTTTGACATCCACTTTCTCAGAGGTTTAATTTCAAGAAGCATCAGCTCACATCAACTTTCACAAAAATACCACAGAATCCATAATTTCCCTAACTGCTAAGTAAAAGCAATGTTCAGGAGAGTCAAACGTGCTCTAAGGCAAGAGCCAATACCCATCAGAAATGACAGGAAAGAAGGAAGGAAAAAGCCAACTAATGAGTACACAACATGCAGCTGCAGCAGAAGTGACAGGGAGAAGGTGGAGAAGTGAGAGGGACAACAAAAAGCTCATCCTAATTAAGCAACCATATGACAAAGGAAAAAACCTGCACTAGTTGGGTGTGGTTATTTCATGATTAAATGCCAAATAATGGTAAGTATTTGGCAGAAATACAGGCTGTGTGAGAACACAGCATTTACACTTCTACCACAGCAGCTTTCAGTTTCTCAAGCTTAGCAGATTGATTAAATCAGTGATTTTATACAGGTGGATTTTTCTTGTTTGTAATTCAGTATTACGTAAGGCAGAATTGTCTTGTCCTAATACAGAGATAAAGCCAAAGTCCTCCTGAACATGCATTGTATGGAAATGAAAACCAGGGACTTTGGGTTATGAAAAGAAGCCATATGACTAAAAAGTGAATCCATTTTCCAAAATGCCCACACAGACAAGAGCTTCTGAGGAGAAAAATGATCTTTGCAAAGCTAAACTGCACAGATTATTTTCATGAAAAGTTAGAATCTTGCAGAGTATACAATATTTACTGGGCTGGGATTAAAAAAAAAAATCCAATCTTTTATATTATCACAGTATGAATAATTACTCGATCGTTCAATGTAAATTATAGAAAAATCAATAATTACTTAATTGAACAATTGCCTTCTTTTAGAATTCACATAGGCAGTGATGTTTGCTTGGTTTTTCCAGGACTGTTTCTCTCTTGCTGCTGGCGAGTTTTGGGTACCTTCAAAATGAGGTGCCACCACCTCTGTGTGCCAGCAAAGCAGTTGTGGCTTACTTTGGCACTGGAATCCTTGCTTCCCAAATCCCCTGTATAAAGAAGGAAAAAAAGTGCCTTAGTGTGTTTGGTTTTAATTTCTACTCGATGATCTCTAAAAACATAAAAATAGCTTCATATTAAATTCCTTCAGGTTTTGCTACGACAGCAACAGCTTTTCAAATACACAACACAGACCAGCCCACCCATTTCAAAGCAACGAACAAGAGCTGTCACCAGCTATGTAATTTCAGCTTCTGGCAACACTTTTTTTATTATTATTATTTTACATGCTGTTTTGGATCTACAATTATCATCATCTGTGATTGCTGCATAATATTTCAACTCGTTTAACGCCACATGTATATTTAACAGCCACGTAAAATATTCCAAGTTCCAGCAAAGGCACAGAACACAAACCAGACTTGGGGTTTGTCAGGGTCCGCAAGTGCATGCAGGGTCCCTGATAGGTTCTTTTTGGAGATCTCAAAGCACAAAAGACACAGCAGGGGACACAACACTTTGCTTAAACAAAATGCACTTTTATTTAGTGCCAACAACTGCGATAGTGGGAGAGAAATAAAGAGATAGAGTGAAAGATAGAGAAAGAGAGGAAGGGGATTATAGCTACCAGTCTGAAGAGACGAGGCCCTCGGAGCTTGAGGAGATGCTCATAGGCTGTCTTCTCCAGGAGGGGTCCGGACAAAGTCCTCAAAACTCCTTCAGTCTTTTATAGGGTTCCTCAAAGCGGGTGGCATCTGGCCAAAGCGGCAGCTCTCCTGGCTACACGGTGGGTGTGGACTCGTTGTTTTGGGAACCAGTTGTAACCGTCGCGCCGGTGCAGGACCAAGAGTACAGGACCAAAGGTACAGGATGAACTGGTTAGGGCTCAGTCCACCATGACCAGTCCATTGTTCTCGCACTGAGTTCCCATGGCACTGCATACCAGTCCTTAAGGCTTGGCAGACTTTCCACCTCAGCCAGGCTAGAGCTACTTTCAGGGTCCAGGGTCTCAGTCCTTGGAGACAGTCGTGAGGCAAACATGAGGGATTTTCGGACAGACCCTGACACCACCCCGTGACTCACGACTGGTGACGAGAGTACTCCATCAGCAAGGTCTGCAGCGTTGTCACAATGTCTTCAGGGCTCGATTCATCAGTGTTCTGGTAGCATATATCCCAGAAAAACAGAAAAAGATATCAAAGAGGAAGAGGGAAAAAGTAAAAGAAACAAGGACAGGGATTAAGAAAAGATCGAATAGGAAATAATGATAAATATTGATTATAACAATTTTTCTTATAATTGAAACAATTTCTTCGAAAACAATCAAAACAATCCACAAAATTCTTTTAAAAATTTCTTAAACAAAATTTCCAAACAAAACTTAATCCCAGTATAACATTATTAAAACAAACAATACTAATCAAAACAAACAACAAACAACTCTAATTAATTTGCTGTTAATTAAGTCTCATCAGGGTGAACTTCAAAATGGCAAATATTCTGCTCTGTGTCCAAACAAATGTCTTGAGCAATAATTGCATTGCTTTCACAAATAAAACCTTGTTGCTCCCGGACAATACAAGATTCTAAATTTACAGTTTGCCATTTCTTACCAATTTGACGGGCCCATTCTCTATGCTCGGAAGGATAGAGAATAGCTCCGTCATGATTCAGTCCTAATGCAATGATAGGGAAAATCAAATGCACTGAAGCATTAGATATCGTTAACACAAAAGCTGTGGCTGTGTTTGTACTTGGCCGTTAAGTGAAGTTCACCAAGTTCCACCAGGATTGGAATTCCTTTTCAAAATCATCTACATTGTCCCAAATTATTTTTTGAATTTCAGTAGGGAAAATGCCTTCTTCACCTTCTCTTATAATTGAGGCAACAACTGTCTGCATCCAGAGCTGTGCCTGGATGCAGCTAAGGGCCAGGGAAATGTTGTTTTGTGCGACACTAAGTGCATCAATCATTAATTTATGATTATTCACATTTACCTTTTCCCAATTTGGTAATATGTTTGATAACAACCACTGTTGTGTTCCCAGGGCAGATAAAGAGGACTGCAAGGGTTGTTGTAATTTTGTCAAGTCTCTTGTGGTGGCAACCAGTTTATTCATCAATACTTCCGAATCAATACTGTTTAGGATTCCCAATCCTGTTCCCACAACACCGGTTATGTCTCTTGCCATCCGTTTCTTGGAAGGGTTCCGTTTTCGCAGCCAGGTGGTCCACCCTTGAAACGAAGTTTGCAAAAAGGGTGAACAGTTTGACTGAATTTCTGAAACACTGTTCTGCATCAGTAATTTAACTTGTTTAAGAGACCATGCCGGATTGAACAATATCTGTTGTTGGCCAGTTTTCTTTATTACATATGGTCCGATTTCAAAGATTTTCGGGGTGAGCATAACCGGTGGTTGGGTGGTAGGTGTCACAACATTAACATCAAGTCCTCCCCAGTATTTAAATCAATACTTTAAACTTAAAAGAAAGCACTTCAGTATTTTTGGACCAAAACCAAATTATTTCTACAGTTTGTGTTAATGTGAAATTGTGCCAATAACCCTGTACACTTGGGTGTGTACAAACTTTTTTGTGCTTAAAGAGATCCTTTCACCTTTTTGGCATGCTACCACAATTATTTCAGACCGTGGCCACTCAGCTGGTTTCTGGCCATGGGGTTGTGGTAGGATGCAGAAAAGTATCACCAGTTTTATCATGGATTAGGTGGTCTTCATGTCCCTCGGAGTTCTTCTGTAAAAGTAAACACAACAGAATCCTGCCACTATAAGGCAGAAAAGGTTAGAATGATGGAATTATCCAGCGTGTTTTTATCCACTGCTCTTTTCTTAGAGCATCAGAAGCTGTCCATGCATGCTTATTCAGAGAGGGTTTTAGCACAAGTGGTACTAGCCCTATAGCAAGGGAGGTCCACCAGAACAGGTTGGCCAGGGTAATATGCTCAATTGTTAGGATCATCTGGTACACAGCATAGGAGTCAGTGTAGTTACAGACAAGAGAGGTATTCTATACCTCACGTTGGAAAACACTCCAAACAGCTGTCAGCTCCCCAGCCTGAGCACTGCTTTCTCCCTCAGTAATAATTAGTTCACCAGAGGAAATGTGGGGGGCTGCTGCCCTGTATCTCCACACCTTCCCCTCTCGTTTAGCAGAGGTGTCAGTGAACCAAGAACTTGCTGATTGTTCAGGGGAGAAATGAGGGGCTACTTTGATTACAGAGGCAGGTTTGTCATGGCTGCTATCCAAGCTCTCAGTTTCTTGGATTGCTAAAAATTTTACATCTCCTTCTGTCATTGAGAAAAAGTTACAGTAATGTTCAACCTGAGCATACCACTTTCTAACTGAGGCCCTCTGAGCCACCCCGTCAGGAGCGGGGGGTTCCACTAGTGACTGTCTTAATAACCTTGAAGGGGCCCCTTAGCACAATAGGTTGGTGACGTGCTATTTTTTCCACTTCAATGAGAGCCAAACTAACCACAAACAGCCCCTTTTCCCAGGTACTGTATCTTTTCTCAGCGTCTCTGAAACCACAAGAATAGAAGCCCACAGGCCTTGTTGGACCCTCAGGTCCCCTCTGCCATATGTGTACTGACAGCCCTGAGGCAGCAAATCCCCATTCCACCTGAAAGGGATCTGTAGGATGGATGGGACCCAGTGCTTGATAAGCTGTTGCTTCAAAAATCAGCAATTGCAATGCTTTCTCCTGAGAAGGAGTCCAATCCCATTTTACCCCTTTCCTCAACAAGTCATAAAGGGGAACAAATGGGTCGTTCAGGTTACTAGGAAATCTATCTGGTCTTCCTACAGGACATACAGCTGCTGTGGTTTTTTGAATTGAAATCACTGTAGGTTTGAGTGATTCTAGAAGCCCTTGAATTAAAGGGGTCATTATTTTAGGCTTCACAGGTAATTGCATCAGGGATTCAAACCCAGGAATTAATTTCTTTTCATGAATCATTTGCAGGCAAGCAGCTTTGTGCACACTTTCTAGGAGTTGGTCGGGGGTACTAATTATAGCTATGGGGTCTCCCCTGTCCAAGGGGCTCGTTCCCCCAGCCCAAAAAGCCGCACGCTGTGTCAGGGACCATGGAGCTCGAGTGTTTCCTGTTGTTAAGAAAACTCCATGTCCCCAATAGCCACTGGCTTCTTGCTCACTTAATTTAATTTGATCTCCTCCAGTGACTGAGACTCTAAACACATATTCAGTCTCTGATTCTTGAGGGAGATGTGAATATTCTTTCTTTAATTTGGCTAATTCAGTGGCAGTGTATGGTATTTCTTTGGTAGTAATGTGAGGATCAAAATCCTCTTCACTTATAAAATTGTATTCTGTTTTAATGAGAGGTCTCAAATTGGAACAACAAGATTCTCCACAATTTTGTATGTGTACCAATTCTTTCTGGGGGTATATGTGTTTAATGTGGTGTGCTTCTTTCTCTTCTACTTCTTTTAGTTATTCTACATGTTTTAAGTTTTTATCTCTCTCCTCTCTAAGACTTCTTTCATATTCTAATTCTTTCTGCAAAACTTCTACTAGGGTTTGTAGGGAGCCTATTACTGCTTTTTCTTCATTCACCCGTTTATCTCTCTCCTCTCTAATACTCCTTTCATGTTCTAATTCTTTCTGCAAGACTTCTACTAAATTTTGCAGGGAGTCTATGACTGCTTTCTCTTCACTTACCTGTTTAAAACAGGTTTCAATGGCTGCTGATAGGCAAGCACCCAAAACTGAGCAAAGTATTGTTTTATTTCTGCCCAGCTTATATCTGGCATCATGTTGCAAAGAATATATTCTATCTACGATGTGTTCAAAGCTAAACCAATTATCCTGTGCCCATCCTTCTCCAGCTGGAGAGGGTCTAGCACCATATTTCACTAGCAAAGCAAAAAATGTATCTTTATATTTTTCAGTCATTTTGTGAAGGGACCAAAACCACTTTCAGGGAGGTACTCTTAAATTACACACAAGCACAGCTAAAACTGTGTTTCCCTTCGCTTCCCTGGAGTGGGTGAGGGGACCAAAACTGCTTGGGAGGTACTCCTTAGTTACAAATAGTTGTCTCCTCAACTGCGCCAAACAGCTCAAAAACACACACAAAAAATAAAACAACACAGTCCCATCTTTTGTACAAATGAGATCTCCTTCTTAAAAATCCTGAAGACAGGGGATGCTTTTCACCTGGGTGGATGCAGTTTGCGGGAAATTCCACTCGCCCCCCTTGCTTTCTAGACAGCGCTCACTGGACGTGGCGTGCTAGGCGCGGCTGAAGGGAGGGTCCTTCCCCTGTTACAAACTACATATAACCCGCAACCCTTAATCTGTCTACCAAGATCCTGCCGACTACGCCAATTTAATGTCAGGGTCTGCAAGTGCATGCAGGGTCCCTGATAGGTTCTTTTTGGAGATCTCAAAGCACAAAAGACACAGCAGGGGACACAACACTTTGCTTAAACAAAATGCACTTTTATTTAGTGCCAACAACTGCGATAGTGGGAGAGAAATAAAGAGATAGAGTGAAAGATAGAGAAAGAGAGGAAGGGGATTATAGCTACCAGTCTGAAGAGACGAGGCCCTCGGAGCTTGAGGAGATGCTCATAGGCTGTCTTCTCCAGGAGGGGTCCGGACAAAGTCCTCAAAACTCCTTCAGTCTTTCATAGGGTTCCTCAAAGCGGGTGGCATCTGGCCAAAGCAGCAGCTCTCCTGGCTACACGGTGGGTGTGGACTCGTTGTTTTGGGAACCAGTTGTAACCGTCGCGCCGGTGCAGGACCAAGAGTACAGGACCAAAGGTACAGGATGAACTGGTTAGGGCTCAGTCCACCATGACCAGTCCATTGTTCTCGCACTGAGTTCCCATGGCATCGCATACCAGTCCTTAAGGCTTGGCAGACTTTCCACCTCAGCCAGGCTAGAGCTACTTTCAGGGTCTAGGGTCTCAGTCCTTGGAGACAGTCGTGAGGCAAACATGAGGGATTTTCGGACAGACCCTGACAGGGTTTCATCTGGATTTTGGGATTACAAGCTGCTGTTGTGAGGCTCAGCTAGAGTCCAGCCGTTTGCTGGATGGAAAGCAAGCAGGTGAAAAGTTTTGCTTGCTTCAACATAAATGAGAAGCCAGGCCCCTGATTTTCATTCTGATTGCTCTCCAGCTTCCTTGCTTCATTTCCATAACAAAATACAAATGTGTGTGTAACACTTGTGCCATGAATACAATGACAGTGGTATCCAGAGTTCCAACACATTTTGTACCTCTGGCACACTCCACTGCTGTGGATTTATTGGTTTCTCTTTAAGCATCTAACATTCTCTTCCCACAAAAATAACTCTTTTGTGTATCCTGCCTATAAACATTTCTCTGCCTTTTTCTTTGCAGCCTGTTTTTCACCTGAAGAGCTGGAGCTGCTCACACTCAAACACAATCAGAAAAAAGCCATGAGCTGGAGAAGCTCTGTGCAATTAACAACACACGGCTTAATTATCAGCTTTATGGAAATGGTTTCTTAAAAAAAAAGTATCAACAATTTCTCCACTTTTTTTTTTATTTATTTATGGAAGAGACAAAACCTTCAGTGCACTGTTCCTTCAGGAGGAAGCAGAAATGACACAGCTGAGAGCATTTCTCTACATTTCGCTGCACAAGTTGCTACTTCTTGTTATTATAAGCAAACCTGACCTAGGAAAATCAGGAGAAAAATCAAATTATTTGTTTACTTGGCAGCACACATACCTATATTGTCATTCTGATGCTTTTACCAGTCATCTTGACAAAGCTCAAAAGCTAGAAGCATGGAAATACAATTGCAGGAAAGCTGGTGGCGGGACTAAGAACATGAAACAGACTTGAGATAAAATTTAATCCTTTGAAATAGACTTATTTGCAAATATTCCTGTTTTATCTACTCCAGAAGCACGACTCTGGCTCAATGTCTCAGCTGAATCCCGGCAGAGCCACAGCCCGTTCCACTCCCCGAGCAGTTACAATGTAATTTTTAAGTAAAAAGCCTTTTAAAAAATATCAACATTCCAGAACCAAAGCGGAGGGGCGAAAGTTGCTGAAGAGGAAAGACTAAACTATTTTGATAACTATTACCTGATGAAATGTAATCTAAGGAAAAGAATCCATCTGTATATTTCATTGAAAGGTTGTGTTTGCTGTTCTTTATACCTTCCAACATTGTTCATTGACACAAGTCATTTTGGAAACACTCAGTGGCGCGCGATGGTTGGTTGAGAGCAACCCATCTCCAAACCAGAAAACAAACAAGTTTTCCAGGTGTCAGATGCTCTTCCAAGGAATGTGAAGAGCTTCCCCCGGCTCAGCAAGCACGACAAGACAAGAGCATGGTCGCTCTTGCCACCTGGCAGCCACAGGATAGATACCCTTCCAATTCCAAATGCACCCTGTCATTCGTGACAGAGCTCTGCTTGTTTTTAGAATCGTGCTGCTGGTGTGCACAAACACCGCTCGCAATAACCCTGCAGCGGTTTTTCACACCTCCCAACTCATTCTGGTTTAGATTAACTTTGAAGCAGTTTCTGAAGGTCTCTCACTTTTACCACTCCCAACTTCTTTTCTTTCCCCCCCCCCAAAAAATTAAAATAACTAAAAACTCAGAAATTTGACTTGTTTCTTGTGCAGTCTACTATGTCAGCTTTCCTTCCTTACTCTGCGAATAGATCTCAATAATTTCTGGCACAAGCACAGTCTTTGCTTCAGCATGCAAGCAGAGGAAAACTGACCGGAAGGAAAAGGTCCGTGTCCAGACACATAAACACAGATAAAAAGAGCAAGAAGCGTGCCACGGACACAGAGCCAGCTGCGTGCAGACCTTTTCCCAACTTTGGCCAAAATAAAGCACAGCCCTTGCTTTGGCACCCAGAGCCGCAGTGCCAATTTGAGCAGCGGAGCAGGGCTGGAGCGAGGTGAAGGAGGGGAATCCCCAGCTGTTTGTGCTGCACGGTCCCTGCAGGTACAGGACCCCCGAGGCTCTCCCGGCTCCTGCGAGCCCGGGCCGCCGCTCCTCGCTCGGGCCACGGAACGGCCCGGCCTGCGCGGAGCTGCCGCCCTGCCCCGGCACGAACCCATGGGTGTATTTTTGCCCACCACCTTAGTAATGAGGGTGTCGGGAGGGAGTTTTCCTGCCCTCTCGCGCAGGAAAACCCTTCCCTCACAAAAACCACCCCTCCCTTTCCTCGGCGTGGACCGGAGCAGCGGTGTCACGGCGCCTGCCTGGCCTCGCTGCCCGCCCTCGGCAGCAGGAGGGAGCAGGGCAGGCGCTGACCAGGAGTTAAGGCTGGGGGAGCCGAGTTTTGCCAGCCAGCAACGGCCCGGTATGACACGGACACCCTCCGTCCCAGCGCGGCTGTGCCTGGCTGAGCCCCCCAGCCTGGCCCCGCCGAGCAGAACCCGGGGACAAGGGGTGACAAACACAGCTCTGGACCATGTGGGAAGCGATGGTCCCAGCGCGGGGCTCCGGACCCTGCTGGTCTCTGCCACCCCCCGAGCGCCGGCAAGTTTGGGGGCTCCCCCAGCCCCGAAAGTGCGCCCAGCCCCGGGCCCCCCGGGCAGCGGCAGCCGCGCACAGCCCGCGGGGAGGGGGATGCGACAGAGCCGGGGCAGCGAGGTGACACGGGGGGTCACCCCCAGCGGGGTCACCTGCCCGGCCCCGGCGAGAGCGGCGGCACCGCGACCCGGCGGCCCGGGGACGCGGCGGCTGGGCGGGGAAGGGAAGGCAGGGCAGGCACGGCCGCTCACCGGAGCCGGGGCCGCCCGGGGCGGGGAATCCCCCGCGGCGGAGCGGGCCCGGGCGGCGGCGGGCGCGGGGGGGACGCGCGCTCCGGGCTCTCAGCAGATGCAGTCGGTGCAGCGGCTGCAGAAGGTGCGCTGCTTGAAGAAGCGCGCCGCGAACTTGTGCTCCTGCACCTCGTGCCCGCTCTTCTGCCTCAGGGCGCCCTTGCGAGCGAAGCGCCGCGCCGCCTCCGGGTCGGCGTCGGGCTCGGAGCCCGGGAACGCGTCGGCCATAGCGCCTCCTCCGCACCCCCCGCCGCTCCGGGAGTCGCCGCCCCGACGTCCGCCCCGTCCGGCGGCCGCCGAGCCTCCGGCAACGGCGGCGCTGGGCGCTGCCTCCCGCTCCCAGCCTGACGTCGGAGCGGAGGAGGATCCCGAGCCCTCTCGCCGGCTGCTCCGCCCGCGGCTGAGCGAGCGAGCCCCCGGCCGGGGCGGGGCGGGGCGGGGCGGGCGCGGGGCCGGGAGCGCCGGGGGAGAACGGGGGGGCGGCCGAACCTGCTGGCCCTCGTCAGCTCCCGCAGCGCGCCCGGGGCTCTCTCTCACACACACACACACCCTCCAGGGGCTCTCACACACCCCGGGGCTCTCTCTCACACACACACACA